>NC_092381.1:112538325-112743325 GCF_030028105.1 Mobula birostris | reverse complement strand
CAAACCAGAAGCTGTCGGTGACCCGGGAGATTCACAGTCTGCTAAGGGCTAGATCTGTGGCGTCCAAAACCAGTGATTCAGAACTATACAAATTGGCCAGGTACGATCTATGGAGGGCTATTTTAAGAGTAAGAAGAACTCTGTTTAGAAGTTAGTGATGGAATTGGATTCACATCAGCTCTGGCAGGATTTGCAGGCCCATTATTTCCTATAAAGCGAAACCTAACATCATGAATGACAGTGTTTTTTCACTCCCGGATGAGCTCAATGCCTTTCATGCACACTTTGAAAGGGAGAACAGAACTACAACTGTGTGAATCCCTGCAGCATCTGGTGACCCTGTGACCTCGGTCTCAGAGGCCGATGTCAGAACATCTTTTGTGAGAGTGAACATTCACAAGTTGTCAGGCCCTAAAGGTGTACCTGGTAAGGCTCTGAAAATCTGTGCCAACCAGCTGGTGGGAGAGTTCAAGGACATCTTCAATCTCTCACTGTTGCAGTTGAAGGCTCCCACCTACTTCAGAAGGGTGACAATCATACCCGTGCCCAAGAAGAACAGGGTGAGCTGCCTCAACGACTATCGCCCAGTTGCATTCATATCTACTGTGAAGAACTGCTTTGGGAGGTTGGTCACGGCCAGAATCAACTCCTGCCTAAGCAGGGACCTGGACCCACTGCAATTTGCCTATCACCTCAACAGGTCTACAGCAATCTCCACTTGGCCTTGGATCAGCTGCACAGTAGCAATAGCCACATCAGACTATTATTTAGGTGTCAGGCTATTGTTTATTGATTACAACTCAGCATTCAACACAATCACAACCTCAGTTCCAATCAACAAGCTCCAAAACCTGGGCCTTTGTACCTCCATCTGCAACTAGGTTCTCGACTTCCTCACCAGGAGACCCCAGACTGTGCAGATCAGAAATAACATCTCCTCGCTGACAATAACACCAGCACACCCCAACGATGTGTGCTTAGGCCACCGCTCTGCTCTCTCTACAACCAGGATTGTGTAGCTAGGCACAGCTCAAATGTCATCTGTAAAACACACACACACACACACACACACACACACAGACACACACAACACACACACTCACTCACACAACACACCAACAAACGCATACACAGAAACACACACACACACACACACACACACAGACACACAAACACCACACACACACTACACACACACACGCACAAACACACCCACAAGTGCATACACAGACACACACAGACACACACACGCACAAACACACCTGCAAACGCATACACAGACACAGACACAGACACACACACACACACGCACACTACACAGAGAAGCACACCTCACACACATTCATGGACTCTACACTCATATACACACACATACTCTGACGCACGCAACCATTGATGAAGAACAGAGGATCCAGGGTTTACACTTATCGAGTCATTCGGACTTGGATAAATATCAAGCTGGGCTGATCTGAACTGAGTCTGACACACAGAGGAGAATCCCGTCAGGATGGGTGTCTCATTCTAACAGAACGGCCCGTGAATTAACCCAGTCTTGATTGTCTGCAGCTGAAGAAAGGTAGATGTTCAAGGTCATAGGGGCGTCTTTTTGTGCTGAAGCTTGTATCAGGTTATATGAATATTGTGTCCGTCTTTCCCTCAACCCTTGAAAAAGGAGTGAGAGAAAGAGAGGGAGAGAGTGAGAGTCAAAGAGGGAGAGGTGAAGAGAAGGAAGGATAGAGTAAGAGAGGGGGGAAAATAGAGCAAGGTGCAGAGAGAGAGGGGAAAGAGGGAGAGAGGGAGGAGGGAGTGAGAGGGGAGAGAGGGGAAGGAGGAGGAGGAGAGAGAAAGAGTGAGGGGGAGAAAGAGGGAGAGGGGAGTGAGGGGAAGTGGGAGAAGGTGAGAGAAAGGGGATAGAGAGGTAGGGATAACAGAGGTGGAAAGAAGGAAAGAGAGGGAGGGAGTGTAGGAGAGAGGGAAAGAGCAAGGGATAGATGGAAAGAGGAAGAGAGGAAGGAACTGTAGAGGTCTGAGTTTTCTCCTGGAATGTGGCTGTGGGACTGATAGGATATCTGTCATCAGTAACTACAATATAACCCACGCTGTGGCTAAAAATTCCTTAGTTTGAGTTTACAGAACCTTCATTCAGGGATAAAGGGTTGAAAGCTCAGCTCCTGATGTAGACACGTGGCTGTGTTAATACCCTAATCCTCTGGTCCACAAGCTCCCGCTTCCTTAGATCCAGCATCCATGTGACAGGGCTCGTGCTGTGGATTGCCGGGCTGGGCAGCGCCAGGGTCCCAGCACCAGAGAACCAAGAACAAAAACCTTGACGTATCAGCTGACCTGCGGAGTACTCGTTCGTTTATGTAGCTTGGCAAAGAGGGCGGATAACTTCACTCACAGCAACTTACGGACTCACTTTCAACGTCTCTACAACTCATGTTCTCAGTATAATAAGACCATAGGACCATAAGATATAGGAGCAGAATTAGGCTATTTGTCCCATCGAGTCTGCTCCACCATTTCATCATGGCTGATCCATTTTCTCTGTCATCCCCAAACCCCTGCCTTCTCCCTCTATGTCTTCATGCCCTGACTGATCAAGAATCTATCAACCTCTGCCTTAAATATACCCAACGGCTCGGCCTCCACAGCTGCCTGTGGCAATGAATTCCACAGAGTCACCACTCTCTGACTGAAGAAATTCCTCCTCATCATCATTCTAAAAGGACGTCTCTCTGTTCTGAAGCTGTGTCCTCTGGTCCCAGATACCCGTCCTCCCAGCACCACATCCACTCTGTCGAGGCCTTTCAGCCTTTGATAGGTTTCAATGAGGTCACCCATCATTCTTCTGAATCCTGTGAGTACAGACCCAGAGCCATAAAATGCTCTTCAAATGACAAGTGGAATTATTTCCGTGAACTAACTTTCAATCCTCTCTGATGTCAGGACATTCTTTCTAAGGGTCTAAATGATTACTCCAAATGAGGCCTCACCAGTGCTTTATAAAGCCTCAGCATTACATCCTTGCTTTTATATTTTAGTCCTCTTGAAATGAATGCTAACATTGCATTTGCCGTCCTCACCATAGACTCAACCTGCAAATTAGTCTTTAGGGAATCCTGCCCAAGGACTCCCAAGTGCCTTTGCACCTCAGATTTTTGGAATGTTCTCTCCATTTAGAAACTAGTTTCTTCTACCATTATGTATGGATAGAAATGTATTCATTTGTCTATTTATTTATTTATTTGTTTGTTTGTTTGTTTGCTTGTTTGTTTATTTATCTATTTACCTCTCTACCTGTTGGCTGCATCATGGCCTGGTTTGGAAACACCAATGCCTTTGAATGATATATCCTACAAAAAGTAATGAATTTGGCTCAGTGCCCTCTCAACCATTGAGCACATCTACACAAAATGCTGTTGCAGGAAAGCAGAATCCATCATCAGAGATCCTCACCACATGGGCCACACTCTCTTCTCACTGCCGCCATCAGGTAGAAGGTACAAGAGCCTCAGGACTTGCATCACCGGGTACAGGAACATAAGGCTGTTGAAGAAATGGGGATAACTACACTCACTTGCCCTTCTATTGAGATGTTCTCACAACCGATGATCTGACTTTAAGGATTCTTTATTTCATTGTCTCATGTTCTGTTCCTTATTACTGTTTATTTATATTTACATTTGCACAGTTTGTTGTCTTCTGCACTCTGGTTGATCTTTCATTGATCCTGTTACAGTCACTATTCTATAGATTTGCTGAGCATGCCCACAAGAAAATGAATCTCAGGGCTGTATATGGAGACGTATATGTACTTTGTTACTGGAATTTACTTTGGCCTTTGTTCCATTCAATGATTTATCTACTTATTTGCAGTTTGTCTTCCTTTGCACATCAGTTGTTGTCGTATCTGCGAGTCATTTTTCACTGATTCTATCGTATTTCTTTCTTTTAAACTTCAAAAAAATCCAGAGTTCTTTGTTTTACTGTGAATGTCTACAAGAAAATTCATCTCAATGTAATTCGTGGTGACAGACATACTTTGATAATAAATTACACTGAACTTTGGTAAGCCACAGTTGCTTATTCCCTCTTGCCAGACCTGTTGACCAGTCAGTGTTTGGGATTGATTAGCAAGAGCAAGTTAAAGGAAGGCAGGGGCAAGTGCAGCGGCCATCACCTGAGTGGGCAGAGTTGGAGTGGTCATCTTGAGGCTTTAGATCTTCGAGGCTTCAGTCAAGAGAGGCTTCACTCAGAGAAAGCAAAGGGGGAAAAAAAGCTCATTTTTTCCCTTCTCCTCTGTATATCTGCTCAGGTCGGACAGCAGAGATGCCAGGCAGGATAGTGAAATATTCCTCTAGTGGGATGCGGGAAGGCAGAGAGAACTCCAGTGTCCCTGATGCTCACAACTGCGAGAAGTACATCCAGCTGCAGCTTCTAACAAACCACGTTAAGAGGTTGGAGATGGAACTGGATGAACGCTGGACCATTCGGGAGGCTGAAAGGGTGATAGATAAGACATGCAGAGACGTAGTTACACACAAGGCGCAGGACACAGAGACAGGGTGACAGGAAGGGGAAGGGGCTAAGTAGCCAGGGTAGAGTGCCCCTGTGGCCGCCCCCTCAACAACTTTGGATACTGTCAGGTGGCATCACCTAACAGAGGAAAGTCACGTTGGTCAGGTCTCTGGCACTGAGTCTGCCTCTGAATCAGGAGGCAAGCAGGAAGAAGAGACGCACTGTGGTGATAGGGGATTCATTAATTAGGGGAACGGACAGGAGGTTCTGTGGGTGAGAACAAGATTCCCGGTTGGTATGTTGCCTCCTGGGTGCCAGGGTCTGGGATATCTTGGATCGAGTCCTTGGCATTCTTATGTGGAAGAGTGAACAGCCAGAAGCCGTGGTCCATGAAGGTGTCAATGACTTGGGTAGGATGAGTGACGAGGTTTTGCAGAGAGAGTTCAGGGAGTTAGGTGCTAAGTTAAAGGGCAGGACCTCCAGGGTTGTGATCTCAGGATTGCTACCTGTGCCACGTGCTAGTGAGGCCAGATCTAGGAAGATCATACAGTTTAGGCTGTAGCTAAGGATTTGGTGTTGGAGGGAGGGCATAAGAATTTTGGGTCATTGGGCTTTCTTCCAGGGAAGGTGGGACCTGTACAGAAGGGACAGTTTGCACCGGAACTGGAGTGGGAAGGGTTGTTAACACTGCACGGTGGGGTTTAAACTAGAGTTGCAGGGGGATGGGAACCAGAGTGCCAGAACAGTTAATGGAGAGTTTGTGGAGGCAGATGTTGGTAAGACCTCAGACAAAGTTAGGAATCAAAAGGTTGAGCATGGTGCGGCAAAATCGAGAAGGGTGAATACAGGACTGACGGTGTTGTATCTGAATGTGCACTGTATACAGAATAAGGTTGATGAGCTTGCAGCACAGTTGCAGATTGGCAGGTATGATGTTGTAGGCATCACTGAATCATGGCTGAAAGATTATAGCTGGGAGCTTAATGTCCGGGGATACACATTGTATCGAAAGGACAGGCAGGAAGGTAGAGGGGGCAGCGTTACGCCATGGGTAAAAAGTTAAATCAAATCATTAGAAAGAAGTGACATAGAAGGTGTTGAATCATTGTGGATAGAGCTAAGGAGTGAGGGTAAAAAGACCCTGATGGGAGTTGTATACAGACCCCAAACAGCAGTAAGGATGTGGCCTACAAATTACAATGGGAGATAAAGGATGCATGCTGAAAGGGCAATGTTACAGTAGTCATGGGGGATTTCAATATGCAGGTAGATTGGGAATATCAGGTTGGTGCTGGATTCCAAGAGGAGGAATTTCTAGAGTGCCTGTGAAATGTTTTTTTTAGAGCAGCTCATGGTTGAGCCCACTAGGGGATCAGCTGTTCTGGACTGGGTGTTGTGCAATGAGCCAGAATTGATTAGAGAGCTTAAGGTAAAAGAACTCAGAGGGGTAAGTGATCACAATATGATCCAATTCACCCTGAAATTTGAGGAGAAGCTAAAGTCAGATGTATCAGTATTACAGCGGAGTAAAGGGAATTACAGAGGCATGAGAGAGGAGTTGGGCAGAATTGATTGGAAAAGAACACTGGCAGGGATGACGGCAGAGCAGCAATGGCTGGAATTTCTGGAAGCAATTCAAAAGCACAGGACATATACAGTACATCCCAAAGAGGAAGAAGTATTCTCAAGAAAAGATGACACGCCATGGCTAACAAGAGAAATCAAAGCCAACATAAAAACCAAAGAGAGGGCATAAAATAAGCAAAAACTAGTAGGAAGTTAGAGGACTGGGAAGCTTTTAAAAGCAAAAAGAAGTCAGTAAGAAGGACTTAATGACTTTTTTAAATTGTCTTCTATTGGCTTTTAAAAGCTTCCCAATCCTCTAACTTCCTACTATTCTTTATGGAATACAAAAGTAAGCTAGCCAATAATATTAAAGAGGATATGAAAAGTTTCTTCAGATACATAAAGTGTAAAAGAGAAGCAAGAGTGGATAGTGGGCCACTGAAAAGCGATGCTGGAAAGATAGCAATGGGGGACAATGAAATAGCGACAAGCTGAATAAGTATTTTGCATCAGTCTTCACCGTGGAGGACTCAAGCAGTATACTGGAAGTCCCAGGTGTCAGGGGCATAAAGTGTGTGAAGATACCATAGCTAGAGAGAAGGGTCTTGGGAAACTGAAAGGTCTGAAGGTAAATACGTCACCTGGACCAGATGGTGTACACCTCAGGGTTCTGAAAGAGGTGGCTGAAGAGATCGTGGAGGCATTAGTAATGATCTGTCAAGAATCAGTAGATTCTAGAATGGTTTCTGAAGACTGGAAAACTGTAAAGTCACTCCACTCTTCAACAAGGGAGAAAGGCAGAAAAAAGGAAACTATAGGCCAGTCAGTCTGACCTCAGTGATTGGGAAGATGTTGGAGTCGATTATTAGGAATAAGGTCTCAGGCTACTTGGAGTCACATGATAAAATAGACTGTAGTCAGCATGGTTTCCTCAGGGGAAAATCTAGCCTGACAAATCTGTTGGAATTCTTTGAAGAAATAACAAGCAGGATAGACAAAGGAGAATCTGTTGATGTTGTGTACTTGGATTTTCAGAAGTCCTTTGACAAGGTGCCACACATGAAGCTGCTTATCAAGCAATGAGCCCATGGTATTACAGGAAATATTCTAGCCTGGATAAAGCAGAGGCTGATTGGCAGGAGGCAAAGACTGGGAATAAAGGGAGCCCTTTCTGACTGACTGCCAGTTCCACAAGGGTCTTTGTTGGGGCTGATTCTTTTCATGTTATATGTCAATCATTTGGATGATTGAATTGATGGCCTTGTTACAAAGTTTGCTGATAATACGAAGATAGGTGGAGGAGCAGGTAGTTTTGAGGAAGTAGAGAGACTACAGAAGGACTTAAGACAGATTTGGAGAATGGGCAAAGGAATGACAGATGGAATACATAGTGTTGGGATGAGTATGGTCATGCACTGAAATGGAAGAGTTGACTATTTTCTACAAAAAGCTGAGCTGCAAAGGGACTTGGGAGTCCTTGTGCAGGATTCACTAAAGGTTAATTTGCAGGTTGAGTCTGTGATGAGGAAGGCAAATGTGATGTTAGCACTCATTTCAAGAGAACTAGAATACAGGAGCAAGGATGTAATGTTGAGGCTTTATAAAGCACTGGTGAGGCCTCACTTAGACTATTGTGAGCAGTTTTGGGCCCCTTATCTTAGAAAAGACGTGCTGAAACTAGAGAGTGTTCGAAGGAGGTTCATGAAAATGATTCCAGGATTGAATGGTTTGTCACATGAAGGGGGTTTGACTCTGGGCCTGTGATCACTTCAGAAGAATGAGGGTTGGCCTAATTGAAACCTATTGAATAATGAAAGGCCTCCATTGAGTGGATGTCGAGAAGATGTTTCCTATCGATGTAAAACCAAAGGACACAGTGTCAGAGTAGAAGGGTGTCCTTTTAGCATGGAGATGAAGATGAATTTCCTTACCGAGTGTGGTGAATCAGTAAATTTCTTTGCCACAGGCAGCTGTGGAGGCCAAGTCTTCATGCATATTTAAGGCAGAGGTTGATAGATTCTTGATTGGTCAGGGCATGAAGGGATATGAGGAGAAGGTAGAAGACAGACTAAGAGGAAAATCAGATCAGCCATGATGAAATGGCCTAGTTCTGCTTCTATATCTTTAGTCTTATTCTCTTATGAGATGATGCTGAGGATGTTCTACAAGTCTGTGGTGGCCATTGCGATCATGTCTATTGTAGTGTGCTGGTGCAGCAGGCTGAGGGTAGCAGACACCAACAGAACCAACAAACTCATTCCTAAGGCCAGTGATGTTGTGGGGATGGAACTGGACTCTCTGACGGTGGTGTCTGAAAAGAGGATGCTGTCCAAGTTGCATGCCATCTTGGTCAATGTCTCCCATCCACTACATAACGTACAGGTTGGGCACAGGAGTACATTCAGCCAGAGACTCATTCCACCGAGATGCAACACAGAGCGTCATAGGAAGTCATTCCTGCCTGTGGCCATCAAACTTTACAACTACTCCCTTGGAGGGTCAGACACCCTGAGCCAATAGGCTGGTCCTGGAATTATTTCATAATTTACTGGCATAATTTACATATTACTATTTAACTATTTATGGTTTATTACTATTTAATTATTTATGGTGCAACTGTAAGGAAAACCAATTTCCCCCGGGATCAATAAAGTATGACTATGACTATTATTGACCTCCAGCTTTGGAGGAAAATTAAATTTCTACAGATGTACCGAGGAGGGCATTCTAACTGGCTGCTCCATTGTCTGGTAAGGGGGTGTCGGGGAGCGGGGGTAAGTGAGGGGGACCAACTGCACAAGATGAAATAAGCTGCAGACACTTGTAAAATTAGTCAGCTCCATCATGGGCACTAGCCTCCATAGTATCCAGGACATCATCAAGGAGCAATGCCTCAGAAAGGTGGCGTCCATCATTAACAACCCCCACCACCCAGGACATGCCCTCTTCTCACTGCTACCATCAGGGAGGAGGTACAGGAGCCTGAAGACACACACTCAGCGATTCAGGAACAGCTTCTTCCCCTCTGACATCCGATTTCTGAATGGACATTGAACCCATGAACACTACTTCCTTCACGACACGCTGAAGGAACTCAGCAGGTCAGGTAGCATCCATGGAAACGATCAGTCAACATTTCGGGCCGTAACCACGGATGCTGCCCGACCTGCTGAGTTCCTCCAGCGTGTTGTGAGTGTCGCTTTGACCCCAGCATCTGCAGATTATTTTGTGTTTATGGAATACTATCTCACTATTGTTTGATTTCTATTTTTGTGTTACATATTTAATTTAACATATATATATATTAATGTAATTCACAGTTTTTATATACCATGTACTGCATTGTACTTCTGCTGCAAAGTCAACCAATTTCACAACATAAAACCTTAGACCTCTGGTTGTTGTCCCACCCAACCTCAGTGGAACAAGCCTGCTTGCCTTTACTCTGTCTATACCCCTCATAATTTTGTATACCTTTATCAAATCTCCTCTCAATCTTCTATGTTCTAAGCAATAATGTCCTAACCCAGTGGTCCCCAACCACCGGGCCGCAAAGCACGAGCTACCGGGCCGCGAGGAAATGATATGAGTTAGCTGCACCTTTCCTCATTCCCTGTCACACACTGTTGAACTTGAACACAGGGTTGACAACTGTCCCGTATTTGCCAGGACATCTCGTATATTGGACTAAATTGGTTTGTCCCATACGGGACCGCCCTTGTCCCATATTTCCCCCGCTAAGGTAGAGCGTTCCTATGAAACCGTTTGTGACGAAATGGTGTAAAGAAGCAATTACCATTTATTTATATGGGAAAAATTTCTGAGCGTTCCCAGTCCCAAAAATAACCTATCAAATCATACCAAATAATACATAAAACCTAAAGTAACACCAACATATAGTAAAAGCAGGAATGATATGATAAGTACACAGACTATATAAAGTAGAAATAATGTATGTACAGTGTAGTCGGGAAGATGAAGGCAAAACCAATTTGTGGAAAAAATCGGCACGTACGCACATGCGCACATCACGCATGCGCACGCAGGTGCCCACGCAAGGCTTCATGGTCATAGTAGTCTTTCTCGGGGTAAACACAAGTGTCCTGTATTTGACTGCTACTTTTGTCCCTTATTTGGGAGTGAGAAAGTTGGCAACCCTAACTGTAAAAGACATGTTGAGTGAGTTTAACCCTACTTGAACACCCCCTCCCCCGGTCGGCCGGTACGCAAGAATATTGTCAATATTAAACCAGTCCGCGGTGCAAAAAAGGTTGGGGACCCCTGTCCTAACCTATTCAGTCTTGCCATGTAACTCAGGTCCTCCAGACCTGGTAACATTCTTGAAAATTTTCTCTGTACTCTTTCAACCTTATTTACATCTTTCCTGGAGGAAGGTGACCAAAGCTACACAAATGGTGGTGAATCTGTAGATCGCCAGCAGGTGGTAAGAGTGGGCTCCCTCACCTCTGTCCCTCCGACCCTCAACACAGGTGTCCCCCAGGGCTGTGTCCTAGGCCCCCTCCTTTACTCCCTGTATGCCCATGACTATGTCACCACCCATAGCTCCAATCTGCTAATTTAAATTTGCAGATGATACAACATTGATTGGCCTTATCTCAAATAATAACAAGGCAGTGTGCAGAGAAGAAATTATCACCCTGACACAGTGGTGTCAAGAACACAACCTCTCCCTCAATGTCACAAAAACAAAGGAGCTGGTTGTGGACTACAGGAGGAATGAAGACAGGCTAACTCCTATTTACATCAGTGAATCTGGAGTTGAGAGGATGTACAGCTTTAAGGTCCTCAGCATACACACCACCGAGGACCTCATGTGGTCTGTACACACCAGCTGTGTGGTGAAAAAAGCACAACAGTACCTCCTCCACCTCAGACAGCTGAAGAAGTTTGGCATACTTTATACTTTATTGTCGCCAAACAATTGATACTAGAATGTACAATCATCACAGCGATATTTGATTCTGCGCTTCCCGCTCCCTGGATTAGAAATCGATAGTAAATATTAAAAATTTAAATTACAAATCATAAATAGAAAATAGAAAAATGGGAAGTAAGGTAGTGCAAAAAAACCGAGAGGCAGGTCCGGATATTTGGAGGGTACGGCCCAGATCCGGGTCAGGATCCGTTCAGCAGTCTTATCACAGTTGGAAAGAAGCTGTTCCCAAATCTGGCCGTACGAGTCTTCAAGCTCCTGAGCCTTCTCCCAGAGGGAAGAGGGACGAAAAGTGTGTTGGCTGGGTGGGTCGTGTCCTTGATTATCCTGGCAGCACTGCTCCGACAGCGTGCGGTGTAAAGTGAGTCCAAGGACGGAAGTTTGGTTTCTGTGATGTGCTGCACCGTGTTCACGATCTTCTGCAGCTTCTTCCAGTCTCGGACAGGACAACTTCCATACCAGGTTGTGATGCACCCTAGAAGAATGCTTTCTACGGTGCATCTATAAAAATTCGTGAGCGTTTTAGGGGACAGGCCAAATTTCTTTAGCTTTCTCAGGAAGTAAAGGTGCTGGTGGGCCTTCTTGGCAGTGGACTCTGCTTGGTTGGACCAAGTCAGGTCATTTGTGATATGGACCCGGAGGAACTTAAAGCTTTTGACCTGTTCCACTTGCGCACCACCGATGTAAAGTGGGTCATGCGGTCTGCTACGCCTTCTGAAGTCAACAACCAATTCCTTCGTCTTGCTGACGTTGAGGGATAGGTTATTGTCTTCGCACCATGCCACCAGGTTCTTAATTTCCTCTCTGTACCCATCATTACCCGAGATATGGCCTACAATTGTTGTGTCATCAGCAAACTTATATATTGAGTTTGATGGAAACTTGGCTACACAATCATGGGTGTACAGTGAGTACAGCAGGGGGCTGAGTACACAGCCTTGTGGGGCACCGGTGCTCAGAGTGATTGTAGAGGAGAGCTTGTCCCCTAGTTTTACAGCCTGGGTGCTGTCTGTGAGGAAGTTGAAGATCCAGCTGCAGATCTGAGTGCTAAGGCCCAGGTTCCGGAGCTTAGGAATCAGTTTATTTGGAATGATGGTATTAAAGGCAAAGCTGTAGTCAATGAAAAGGAGCCTTACGTATGCGTCTTTATTCGTCAGGTGTTCTAAGGAGGAATGTAGGGCCAGAGAGATGGCATCTGCCGTTGACCTGTTGCTCCAGTAGGTGAATTGCAAAGCGTCGAGGTTGACCGGTAGGCTGTGGTTGATATGTGCCATAACCAATCTCTCGAAGCACTTCATAGCAATTCATGTCAGAGCCACAGGTTGATAGTCATTCAGGCATGCCACCTTGCTCTTCTTCGGCACTGGGATTATCGTTGCCTTCTTAAAACACGAGAGGATCTTAGACTGAAGCAAGGAGCAGTTGAAGATGTCAGCGAACATTCCAGCTAGCTGGCTTGCACAGGCCCGGAGAACCCGTCCCGGGACGCCATCTGGGCCCGTTGCCTTCCTTGGATTTATCTTCAGGAAGGCCCTTCTAATGTCCTCCTCAGTGATGATGAATCTCGATGCCACCAGGTCTGGTTCATCCGGAGGGAGCAGGACGCTTCTCTTCTGTTCGAATCTTGCGTAGAATACGTTAAGTTCGTCAGGAACAGAAGCGTCACACTTATTGATATTCCAGCCTTTTCTTTGCGCCCAGTGATTTCACTTAGACCCTGCCGTAGTCTACCGGCAACCCTCTGGTTAGCCTGGGCTTCCAACTTGGCTCGATATTGCCTCTTGGCGCCCTTAATGGCTTTCTGGAGTTCACGCCTGGATTCTGTGTAGTGACTGGTATCCCCGGACCTAAAAGCCGCAGCTTTAGCCTTTAAAAGGGACTTGACCTCATAATTCATCTAAGGTTTTTGGTTAGGGAATACCCGGATCGTCTTGCGAGACACACAGTCCTCTGTGCATTTCCAGATAAAGTCCGTGACAGCTGAGGCATACTCATCGAGGTTAGCTGCCGAGTCCTTGAATACTAACCAGTCCACCGATTCAAAGCAGTCACGGAGGACCTCATCCGTTTCCTCTGTCCAACGCGACACCACTTTTGACACCGTGACCTCCCGTTTCAGTTTCTGTTTCTAAGCTGGGAGGAGGAGTACAGCCTGATGGTCTGATTTTCCGAAGTGAGGTCGTGGGACGGAACGGTAGGCATCCTTGACTGCTGTGTAGCAGTGGTCAAGTATATTCCGGCCTCTAGTGGGGCAGGAGACATGTTGGTATAACTTTGGCAATGCCTTTCTGAGGTTGGCCTGGTTAAAGTCAGTGAAACAGAATACACAGCAGTTCTGCATCTCCCTGCAGTAGGTGAGTCTCCCTTTAAGATCATCCACCTTGTTCTCTATGGCTTGCACATTAGCTAGTAGGATGGTGGGCACAGGGACCCTGAAGCCCCTCAGCTTCAATCTGACCAGCAGCCCAGCTCTTTTCCCCACGCTTCCTCGGTAAGTAGTGCGTCTTTCCAGGTTTCCATCGATGCAGTGTGTTGTTGTCAGCTCTTTGAGGTTGGTGGACGCGTCCCCTAATCCTAAGGACAACTGAGAGCATCCTGACTGGCTGCATTACAGCCTGGTATGGGAACTGTACCTCCCTCAATTGCAGGACTCTGCAGAGAGTGGTGCGGGCAGCCCAGCGCATCTGTAGTAGTGAACTTCCCATGATTCAGGACGTTTACAAAGACATGTGTGAAGAAAGGGCCCGAAGACTCATTGGGGACCCGAGTCACCCCAATCACAAATTGTTCCAGCTGCTACCATCTGGGAAACGGTACCACAGCATAAAAGCCAGGACCAACAGGCTCCGGGACAGCTTCTTCCACCAGGCCATCAGACCGATGAACTCACGCTGACACAATTTTATTTCTAAGCTATACTGACTGTTCCATTGTATATCTTACTGTACATACTATTTATTACAAATTACTATAAATTGCACATTTCACACTCAGATGGAGGCGTAAAGTAAAGATTTTTATTCAGAGCTTTCTTCATCGTGTCAGTAACTTCCTCCCGGTTTTCACTACTGTCAGTCATGCAAGTCCCGGGTGGAGGTTCAGGAATACCGTCACACTCAAGCGTGGAAGGATTCCGCATTGCTGTTTCCTTAACAATTGTATCACATCACCCAGGCCGTGCTCTCTCCTCACTGCTGCCATCAGGTAGAAGGTACAAGAGCCTCGGGACTCACACCGCCAGGCTGAAGGATAGTTACTACCCCTCAACCATCAGGCTCTCGAATAAAAGGGCATAACTACACTCGCACCCCATCACTGAGGTTCTCCCACAACCAATCATCACTTTACAGACTCTTTATCTCTTTATCTCATGTTCTCATTATTTATTGCTATTTACTTATATTTGCATTTGCACAGTTTGTTGTCTTCTGCACTCTGGTTGATCTTTCATTGATCCTGTTATAGTTACTATTTCATAGATTTGCCCACAGGAAAGTGAATGTCAGGGTTGTATATGGTGACGTACATGTACTCTGATAATAAAAATTGTTTTGAACTTTGGCTTTTACCAGTCAAGGTCGTTACCCCTGAGCTGAACGCCCAAACCTGGAGGACCAGTGGACCACTCTTAGTCTGGCCTCTACCCTTTGACCTGTTTGGCATGGGTGACCCTACCAAGAACCAAAGCATAAAGTCCCGACTCTAGCCAGCATTCACTAGCGTAGTCTGTCTGCCAGAGAAAGCAGGATCTCCCAGTGGCCACACATTTTAATTTCACGTCCCATTCACATTCTGATATGTCTGTACTCCTCTACTGTAAAAATGAAACCACACTCAGGTTGGAGGAACAACACCTTATATTCCGTCTGGGTAGCCTCCAACCTGATGGCATGAACATCGACTTCTCTAACTTCCCTCCCCCATTTCTTTCTCCCTGGGCCTCCTGTCCCAAGATCCTCTCATATCCCTTTTGCCAATCACCTGCCCAGCTCTTGGCTCCGTCCCTCCCCCTCCTGTCTTCTCCTATCATTTCGGATCTCCCCCTCCCCCTCCCCCTACCACTTTCAAATCTCTTACTAGCTCTTCCTTCAGTTAGTCCTGACGAAGGGCCTCGGCCCGAAACGTCGACTGTACCTCTTCCTAGAGATGCTGCCTGGGCTGCTGAGTTCACCAGCAACTTTGATGTGTGTTACTTAGAGGGCATGTGCTATCATGAGAGGCTGGATAAACTTGGGTTGTTTTCTCTGGCGTGTCAGAGGCTGAGGGGAGATCTGATAGAGGTTTACAAGATTATGAGAGGCATAGATCGAGTGGACAGAGAGTATCTGTTTCCCAGGGTTGACATGTCTAATACCAGAGGGTAGGCACTGAGGGCGAGAAGGGGTAGGTTCAAAAGGGATGTGAGGGGTAAGTTTTTTACTCAGAGATTGGTACATGCTGGTGGTGGGAGCAAATACATTCGAGGCTTTTAAGAGACGTTTGGTTAGGCACGTGGATGTGAGGAAGATGGAGGGATATGGACACGGTGTAGGTAGGAGGAATTAGTGTTTGGGTGTTTTTGATTTGCTTTTTAGCTGGTTTGGTACAACATTGTGGGCTGAATGGCCTCTTTCTGTGCTGTACTCTTCTTGCCATGACCAGAGGTGGTTCTTTCACTCATATGCAGACTGTACTTTCTCTTTTTCTCGATGTCACCCTGTGCATATGCTTTGTCCTTGGATTGTTTACGTTTATGTCTAATTGTTTTTACTTTGCGTTGCAGGTGTCTCATTTGGGATCATGGGGATTGTTAAACTCTCTTTGCGTTTATCACCTTCAATTAATTTAGGATAATTTAATTAGCATGGTCTTGCCGGCAAGTGGTTTCGTGGCCTTCAGCAACCGTTTGAAGCAAATGGTTCAGGGTTCAAATCCGGCCAGTTCCTTGCATGCTTGGAGCCATAATTTTAATCTCCGGAATTCCTACGTGCTCCAGTGTGTATGCCAAGCCTCTTTGTTGGGTTGTTGTGCTTCTTTGTTGAGTGAAACTCAAACCAATTTCTTCTGTGTGTTGTTAAGCGATTTCAGTTCTTCAAGGTTATTGTTAATTCATATAATAAATCTTTAGTTTCATTTGAATCGCTGAAGACTCTGTCATTCCTCCACTTGAGTTCACTAGTGATCCTCACAGTTGTGTGTTCTATCAGTCTGTGGAATTCTTTGCCACAGGCAGCTGTGGTAGTCAAGTCCTTCCGTATATTTAAGACAGAGGTTGATAAATAAGAGAAGATGGCAGCGCGATGCAGCTCACAGCAGCCACTCCGGTGAATGGTATCTGTTATCTGTCAAGGAGGATGCCGTGCACAATCCTGATTTCATGGAGACGGACGTGAGAGCACGGAGGAACATCTAGTGAAACTTCTGAAATGCCTGTTTCGCTGCTGCTGCTACTGTGCGATCCAGAATCTCCGGAGGAGAAGGCCCCAAATCCTCGGCTTTGCTTGTTGCTCGGCGGCCGGGATGAGGTCAAAGCGCTCGGCAGAGAAGGTGCTCGGTACTCGGTGTTGGAGGGCTGGTCGGAGGCTCGAAGTTTTCAGACGGGCTTAGAGTCGGCTGTGGTCGGGTGCTTCCAGGATGCTGCATCAGCAAGTTTGCAGTGCTGGAAGCTCATGGTAGGGAGAGTTTCTCCCTTCAACTGTCTGCGTGAGATGATGGGGCTATCGGGACTTTGAGACTTTTTTTTACCGTGCCCATGGTCTGCTCTTATCAAATTACAGTATTGCTTTGCACTGTTGTAACTATATGTTATAATTATGTGGCTTTTGTCTGTTTTAGTCTTGGTCTGTCCTGTGTTTCTGTGATATCATACTGGAGGAACATCGTATCATTTCTTAATGCATGCATTTCTAAATGAGAATAAATGAGGATTGAGTGTCCTCATAATCTAATCTAATCTAATTCTTGATTGCTCAGGGCATGAAGGGATATGGGGAGAAGGCAGGAGATTGGAGCTGAGAGGGAAAATGGATCCGTCATGATGAAATGCAGAACAGACTCAATGGGCCAAATGGCCTAATTCTGCTCCTATATCTTACGGTCATGGGCTTCTCATGGTATACATTATCATTAGATAAACTTGCTAACATAACAAAAATATGACATGCAAATCCTTAGCATATTTAAGGCTTAAAATATTCCTAATACCTGTGATGTGGGCCTCACTAAGATACAGTTACTTTATGGCAACACTAAAGAAATATTCTGGACTGGTTATGTAAGGTAGAAGTGACTGTTTTTGTTCAGTAAATAATTGCAGATTAAGTTCCCGGTAATCTCCCATGGGTTACGTTGGAGTGTTAATCCTTCAGCGTGTGAGCTGAATTCATTACGCTAGCCGGCGGGGATTAAAACAGGAAAGCACTCTGTAAACACAAGAGATTCTGCAGATGCTGGAAATCTTGAGCAGGGCACACTCACACAAACACTGGAGGAACCCACCAAGTGCTGAGATGCATCGTAGGATGCGCTGGGACACTTCATTAGTAATGTAGGCTGGAGTCATCGAGTGTTTCAGGTCCTTCGGCACCCGACACACTTACCCAGGCAACCCAGCCAGGGTTGATCAGGCCCTGGCTTGCATCTCAGGGCTGGCATGTAGCATAGTCATTAGCACAACATTTTTCAGTACAAGTGACCTGGGTTCAATTCCTACTGCTTCCTGTAAAGTGTTTGTACACTCTCCCCATAACCGCATAGGTTTCCTCCAAGTGCTCTGGTTTCCTCCCACAGTCCAAAGATGTACTGGTTGGTAGGTTAACTGGTGACTGTAAATTGTCCTGTGATTAGGCTGGGGTTAAGTCAGGGGTTTCTGGGAGGCACGCCTCGAAGGGCTGGAAGGGCCTGTTCTGTGCTGAATCACAATCAATCAATCAATAAATAAATAAATAAATAAAAACAGATGAACAAAGAAAAAATAAATATTTGGATCGATAGAAAGATAGATAGATCAATAGAAAGATAGATAGATCGATAAATAAGTAACAGCATTGTTCCACGGGTCACACCACGTGATCTATAGCCATCTGGAGACTCACTCAGCAGCCTCTCTGACGATCCTGATGGCTCTTTCTTTGTAGCCCCCTGTAGTGCCAAGGAAAGAGTAGATTCTGCAGAGCGAGCAGCCAACGAAACCTCCACACCCCATCTCTGTAGGCTCGTACCATGTCCTCCGCCCTGTCTTTGGCACTGCTCTACCAGCTCCTGGGGTTTGCCTTTCTTATGCTTGAACACCACCTCAACCCGGTCTTCCCAAGAAACTCTCAGTTCTACCATGACCATCTGCTTCGGCAGGCAGCACCTACAGAGGAAAATGAACAGCCGATGTTTCGGATCAAGACCCTTAATCAGGTCATAGCTTTGTGTCTGTTGCCCTGGGAAAATACTCTCATTCAATTACCCTTGCACAAAAGAACAGAGCACGACATTCACAGAGGTGACCTCAGAGACAGTGCGGAAGATGCCCACAATGTTAGCCCAACTAATTAAGGTGATGACACCTAATCCTTTCTGCCAACACAATAAATTGATAAATTTATAAAATTGATAAAAGTTCACCAGCAACTTGTGTGTAAATTTATAAATTTGTTTATTTTTGTCACATGTATTCATCATCATCATCATTCTGTGCCATGTTGTATGACAACATCATTCTGTGCCGTGTTGTATGACATCATCATTCTGTGCCGTGATTGTTCTTGGCAATTTTTTCTACGGAATTGGTTTGCCATTGCCTTCTTCTGGGCAGTGTCTTTACAAGACGGGTGACCCCAGCCATTAATTATACTCTTCAGGGATTGATGTCAGTGGTCACATAACGAGGACTTGTGATATGTACCGGCTGCTCATACGACCATCCACCACCTGCTCCCATAGCTTCATGTGACCCTGATCAGGGGGCTAAGCAGGTGCTACACCTTGCCCAAGGGTGACATGCAGGCTAGCGGAGGGAAGGAGTGCCTTACACCTCCTTTGGTAGAGACGTATTTCCACCCTGACATGAAATGGAGTAAAGGAACTTTGCTTTGTGTGACACCTGTCTGTAATATCAGTACACTGAGGTGGTATAAGGTACAGAATACAGAATCTGGTGTTGTGATCACAGAATGAGCAGTGCAGGTAGACAATAAGGCGCTAGCCCATAACTTGGTAGGTTGTGAGGCCATGTCCATATTATTGTATCAAACCATTCAATAGTCCAATAACGGTGGGACCCCCTCCCTCCTTCCCTTTCCTCTATTCCCCACTCCAAACTTTTTAGCTCTTCTCACCTGCCTATCACTTGTCGCTGGGTCCCCTCCTTCCCTTTCTCCTGTGATCCACTCTCCCCTCCTATCAGATTCTTTCCTCTCCAGCTCTTGATCAGCCATGATGAAATGGTGGAGCAGACTCACTGGCCAAGTGGTCTATTTCTTCTCCTACATCTTATGGTCTAAAAGTAATCTCCTTTGAACTTTCCCCTCTCACCTTAAAGCTATGCCCTCAGATCACAAAGCACTCCAATGGGTGCTTTGAGAATGGCGCAGTACGTCATTGGATCTCAACTACTGGACTTGGAGACAACTTACAACTGATTGAAAGTGGCATCACAGGTAGAGAGGGTCATAAAGAGAGCTTCTGGCATATTGGCTTTCATAAATCAAAGTACTGAGTACAGGAGATGGGACGTTATGTTGGAGTTTTGTAAGGGGTCAGTACTGGGACCGCTGCTTTTCACATTGTTTGTCAACGATTTGGATAATGGAATTAATGGCTTTGTGGCAAAGTTTGCGGATGATACAAAGATAGGTGAAGATGTAGGCAGTGCTGAGGAAGCAATACATTTGGAGCAGGATTTAGACAAATAGGAAGAATAGGCAAAAAAGTGGCAGATGGAATACGGTGTTGGGAAATGTATGATAATGCACTTTAGAAGTCAAACTTGACTTTGAGAAAAGGTGGGGCTCTTTTGCCCGTTATTATCATTTGACTTGAGTTAATACAGATGGTCTTTTTCTGATGCTTGGTTATATGAATTTGGTTGGTGGTTTGATATGGAAGCTTGTATGGCGCATAGCTCTGGGTTTGTGCTCCAAATGGGATTTTTCCCCTTTTTTTTAGTTATTAGGGGTTTTCTCTGTTTTAGTTAGTAGGGGTTCTTTTTTTTTTCTTTCTTTCCTTTTTTCCATTTAAAAAAAAGCTTTAATACTTTGTTTTTTGATTATTATTGATATACTGTTCAGCCCAGTTGATAGCTTAACTTTTACTCTACATATGGATATGTCATCTTGATTATTTTGATGTATTTTTCTCTGTTGTTGATTTTCAATAATAATTAATAAAAAGATTTAAAAAGATAATGCATTTTGGTAAAAGGAACAATAATGAGGACTGTTATCTAAATGGAGAGAAGGTTCAAAAATCAAAGATGCTGAGGGATTTGGGAGTTCTCATGCAAGACTCCCAGAAGGTTGAATTACAGGTTGAATCTGTGGTAAAGAAGGCAAATGCAATGTTGACATTTATAAGACACTAGTCAGGCCACACTTGAAGTATTATCAACAGCTTTTGGGCCCCATATCTCAGAAAGGATGCATTGCCATTGGAGAGAGTCCAGAGGAGGCTCACGAGGATGATTCTGGGATTGAAAGGGTTAACATATGAGGAGCATTTGACAACTTTGGGCCTGTACTCACTGAAATTTAGAAGAATGCATGGGAATCTCATTGAAACCTATCAAATGTTGAAAGGACTAGATATGGTGGACATGGAGAGGAGGTTTCCTATGGTGGGGATATCCAGAACTACAAATGTAGAAGGCACAGCCTCAAAATTGAGGAGCAACCCTTTAGAACAGAAGTAAGGAGGAATTTTTTTAACGAGAGAGTAGTAAATCTGTGGAATGCTCTGCCACAAACTGCAGTGGAGGCCATGTCCCTGGGTTTATTTAAGGTGGAAGTTGATCGTTTCCTGATCGGTCAGGGAATCAAAGCATATGGTGAGAAGGCAGGTTTATGGGGTTGAGTGGGATCCAGGATCAGCCTTGATGGAATGGTGGGGCAGACTCAGTGGACTAATTCTGTTCTTTTGTCTTACGGTCTTATGGTCTAAGGCATTGGTGAGGTCTTATTTGGAGTATTGTGATTGAATAGGATAGGACTTTATTCCTTGGAACACAGAAGACTGAAGGGAGATTTGATAGAGGTATACAAAATTATGTGGGGTTTAGACAGGGTAAATGCAAGCAGGCTTTTTCCACTGAGGTCGGACGAGATTACAACCAGAGGTCATGGGTTAAGGGTGAAAGGTGAAAAATTTTTAGGGAACATGAGGGGAAGCTTCTTCCCTCAGAAGGTCATGAGAGTGTGGAACAAGCTGCCAGCTCAAGTGGCGGATGTGAGCTCGAGTGCAATGCTTAGGAGAAGTTTGGACGGGTATATGGATGGTAGGGGTATGGGCCCGGTGCAGGTCGACAGAAGTAGGCAGTTTAAATTGCTCAGCATGGAGTAAATGAGCCAGAGGGCCAGTTCCTATGATGTACTTTTCTCTGACTCTGTGATTCTTGATGGATACGGCATGTTTGTGACATCATTATGGAATCCTGGTTAACCCCTTCCATACCGGACACAGCGATTCAGATTGATGGGTTCACTGTACACCGTCAGGATAGGACTGTCAAGTCCCTAAAAGCAGGGGTGGAGGTGTCTGCCTCGAGATCAACTCCTCTTGGTGCACAGATATATCAGTGTTATCCCGATTCTGCTCGGCAGAGCTGGAATATCTCGCAATTAAGTGCCGTCCATTTTAGCTGCCGCGGGAGATTTCAGCGATCAGTTTGGTAGCGGTATACATTCTACCTCAGTCCAATGACAAACAGGCTTTAGATGATCTAGGTAATTGGGATCAACATGCACGAAACAGCACACACTAACACCTTCACCATCATTTTGGGAGATTTTAACCAGGCCAGTCTGAAAAAAATCACTAAACAATTACCATCAACAGGTCACTTGCAATACCAGAGGAAACAACACACTGGACCATTGTTACATGACCATCAAGAATGCCTACCGTGCTATTCCACACCCTCACTTCAGGAAGTCTGATCACCTGGCTGTACTTCTACTCCCTGAGTATAGGCAGAGACTGAAGACTGCAGCACCAGTGGTGAGGACCAAAAAGGTTTGGACAAGGGAAGCACAAGAGGCCCTACAGGACTGCTTTGAGTCAGTGGACTGGACTGTATTCAGGGATTCATCTTTCAATCTGGATGAGTATGCTGCAGTTGTTACCGACTTCATTAAAACCTGTGTGGATGAGTGTGTGTCTACAAAGACTTACCGTACATTCCCAAACCAAAAGCCGTGGATGAAACAGGAGGTACGTCATCTGCTGAAGGCCAGATCTGTGGCATTCAAGTCTGGTGACCCAGGCCTGTACCCAAAAACCAGGTATGATTTGCGGAGGGATATTTCAAGTGTGAAGAGACAATTTCAAACGAGGTTGGAGGCAACGTCAGATGTACCACAACTCTGGCGGGATTTGCAAGACAAAGTGACACCCAGTAGCATGAATGGCAGTGATGCTTCACTACCAGATGAACTCAACGCCTTCTATGCCCACTTTGTAAGGAAGAACATAACTACAGGTGTGAAGATCCCTGCTGCACCTGATGACCCTGTGATCTCTGTCTCAGAGACCGATGTTAGACTGTCTTTAAAGAGAGTGAACCCTCGCAAGGCAGCAGGCCCCAATGGAGTACCTGGTAAGGCTCTGAAAACCTGTGCCAACCAACTAGTGGGAGTATTCAAGGACATTTTCAATTTCTCACTGCTATGGGCAGAAGTTCTCACTTGCTTCAAGAGGCAACAATTATACCAGTGCCAAAGGGGAGTAGTGTGAGTTGCCTATGTCAGGATGCTGTTCATCGACTATAGCTCAGCATTTAACACCATCATTCCCACAATCCTGAATGAGAACCTAGCCTCTGTACCTCCCTCTGCAATTTGATCCTCGACTTTCTAATCAGAAGACCACAATCTGTGTGGATTGGTGATAACATATCCTCCTCGCTGACGATCAACACTGGCCCACCTCAGGGGTGTGTGCTTAGCCCACTGCTCTACTCTCTGTATACACATGACTGTGTGGCTAGGTATAGTTCAGATACCATCCACAAATTTGCTAACCATTGTTGGTAGAATCTCAGGTGGTGATGAGAGGGCGTACAGGAGTGAGATATGCCAAGTAGTGGAGTGGTGTTGCAGCAACAACCTGGCACTCAGCGTCAGTAAGATGAAAGAGCTGATTGTGGACTTCAGGAAGGGTAAGACGAAGAAACACATACCAATCCTCATAGAGGGATCAGAAGTGGAGAGAGTGAGCAGTTTCAAGTTCCTGGGTGTCAAGATCACTGAGGATCTAACCTGGTCCCAACATATCGATGTAATTATACAGAAGGCAAACCAGTGGCTATATTTCATTAGGAGTTGAAAAGAATTGATTTGTCAGTTGAAACAGTCAAAAACTTCTATAGATGCACCATGGAGAGCATTCTGACAGGGTGCATCACTGGGGGGGGGGGGGGGTTGGGATGGGGACTACTGCATTGGACCAAAAGAAGAAGCAGGTATTTGTAAAATTAGTCAGCTCCACCTTGGGTACTAGCGTCCACAGTATCCAAGACAGCTTCATGGAGCGACGTTTCAGTAAAGTGATGCTCATTATTAAGAACCCTGCTCACCCAGGACATGCCCTCTTCTCATTGCTACCATCAGGGAGGAGGTACAGGAGCCTGAAGACACACACTCAGCAATTCTGGAACAGCTTCCTCCCCTCTGCCATCAGATTTCAAAATGGTCATTGAATCCATGAACACTACCTCACGTTTTTTAATATATACTATTACTGTTTTTGCACTATTTTAATCTATTCTATATATATATACTTACTATAATTGATTTACTTATTCTTTTTCTTTCTATATTATCATTGAACTGGTACTGCTAAGATAACAGATTTTATGAGATATTCTGGTGATAATAAACCTGATTCTGGTTAAAGTCCCATCCCATCCCAGACACTGTTCGATCTCCTGCCATCTGGTAGGAGACACAGAAACATCAATAACAATATTCTGTTCTATTCTGTTGGGAAAAGGATACTGGCTCTCTGCTCTATTTACGTCTCCCATCATTTTCTACATTTCTACCAGGTCTCCCCTTTGGCTCTGCTGGTCCAGTGATCTGCTTGCTGAGCAGAAAGAAACCTCCAGGCTGCAGAGACACAGGGACAGGCCTTTCAGTCCATTGCCTACTCACTGACCACCAAGTATCCATTCGCACCGCTCCCAGTTTAGTTCCCGACATTCCACCAATCTCCAACACACTGAGGGTAATGGATGCTATCATAGGTGGCACGCTGGCATCGCAGCTGGCATACACAATTACAATGCTGTAAGATTGGGGTTCGATTCCTGACGCTGTTTTAAGGAGTTTGTACGTTCTCCCCATGACTATGTGGGTTTCCTCCGGGTGCTCCAGTTTCCTCCCACGTTCTAAAGATGTACAGGCTAGGGTTAGAAAGTTACGGGCTTGCTATGGTGGTGCCAGAAGAACAGCGACACTTACCAACTATGTTGGGTATTGACACAAATGACACATTTCACTGTGTGTCTGGATGTTTCTGTGTGCATGCAATAAGTAAAAAGCTAACCTTGAATCTTTAGGCTTGCCCTTGAATGAAAAGTCTGACAAACAGCCAGTCCATCAAAGGTAAAGCCCTCCCCACCAACGAGCACGTTTACAAGAGCGTTGTTGCAGGAAAGGGACATCAGCTAGGTCATGCTCTCTTCTCGCTGCTGCCGTCAGGAAGAAGGTACAGGAGACTCATGACTCGCAGCACAGGCTCAGGAGTGGTTACTACCTCTCAGCCGTCAGGTGTTTGAACCAAAGGGGATAACTTCACTCAACTTCACTTTCCCCATCACTGAAATATTCCCACAACCACTGGTCTCACTTTCAACGATTCTTCATCACAGATACATTAACCTATAAAAAGTCTTCACCACCCCCCTTGGAAGTTTGCATGTTTTATTGTTTTACAACATTGAGTCACAGGGAATTTAATTTGGCATTTTTTGACGTTGATCAACAGAAAAAGACTCTTTCATGTCAAAGTGAAAACAGATCTCTACAAAGTGATATAAATGAATGACAAATATGACACACAAAATAATTGATTGCATAAGTATTGACCCCCTTCAAGTCAGTATTTAGTAGATGCTCTTTTGGCAGCAATTACAGCCTTGAGTCTGTGTGGTCAGGTCTCTATCAGCTTTGCATATCTGGACACTGCAATTTTTCCCCATTCTTCTTTACAAAACTGCTCAAGCTCTGTCAGATCACATGGAGATCATGAGTGAACAGTCCTTTTTCAAGTCCAGCCACAAATTCTCAATTGGATTGAGGTCTGGACTCTGACTTGGCCACTCCAGGACATTAACTTTAGTGTTTTTAAGCCATTCCTGTGTAACTTTGGCTTTATGCTTGGGGTCATTGTTTTGCTGGAAAACAAATCTTCTCCCAATTCGCAGTTCTCTTGCAGTCGGCACCAGGTTTTCCTCCAGGATTTCCCTGTATTTTGCTGCATTCATTTTACCCTCTACCTTCACAAGCCTTCCAGGGTCTGTTGCAGTGAAGCATCCCCACAGCATGGTGCAGACACCACCACGCTTCACGGTAGGGACGGTGTGTTTTTGATGATGTGCGGTGTTTGGCTTACACCAAATATAGTGTTTAGTCTAATGGCCAAAGAGCACAATTCTTGTTTCATCAGACCATCGAACTTTCTTCCAGCTGAATTCATAGTCTCCCACATGCCTTCTGGCAAACTCTAGCTGAGATTTCATAGAAACATAGAAAACCTACAGCACAATACAGGCCCTTCAGCCCACAAAGCTCTGCTGAACATGTCCTCACCTTAGAAATTATCAAGGGTTACCCATAGCCCTCTAGTTTTCAAAGCTCCATGTACCTATCCAGGAGTCTCGTAAAAGACCCTATCGTATCCACCTCCAACACAGTCGCCGGCAGCCCATCCCACACACTCATCACCCTCTGCGTTAAAAAAAATTACCCCTGATATCTCCTCTGTACCTACTTCCAAGCACCTTAAACTGTGCCCTCTCGTGCTAGCCATTTCAGCCCTGGGAAAAAGCCTCTGACTATCCACACGATCAATGCCTCTCATCATCTTATACACCTCTATCACTCCAAGGAGAAAAGGCCGAGTTCACTCAACCTATTCTCATAAGGCATGCCCCCCAATCCAGGCAACATCCTTGTAAATCTCCTTTGCACCCTTTCTATGGTTTCTATACCCTTCCTGTAGTGACCAGAACTGAGCACAGTACTCCAAGTGGGGTCTGACCAGGGTCCTATATAGCTGCAACATTACTTCTCAGCTCCTAAACTTAATCCCATGATTGATGAAGGACAATGCACCATATGCCTTCTTAACCACAGAAGCTTTGAGTGTCCTATGGACACGGACCCCAAGATCCCTCTGATGCTCCACACTGCCAAGAATCTTACCGTTAATACTATATTCTGCCATCATATTTGACCTACCAAAATGAACCACTTCATGCTTATCTGGGTTCAACTCCATCTGCCACTTCTCAGCCCAATTTTGCCTCCCATCAAAGTCCCACTATAACCTCTGACAGCCCTCCACACTATCCACAACACCCCCAACCTTTGTGTCATCAGCAAATTTACTAACCCATTCCTCAACTTCTTCATCCATGTCATTTATAAAAATCACAAAGAGTAGGGGTCCCAGAACAGATCCATGAGGCACACCACTGGTCACCGACCTCCATGCAGAATATGACCCGTCTATAACCCCTTGTTGCCTTCTGTGGGCAAGCCATTTCTGGATCCACAAAGCAATGTCCCCTTGGATTCCATGCCTCCTTACTTTCTCAATAACCCTTGCATGGGGTACCTTATCAAATGCCTTGCTGAAATCCATATACACTACATCTACTGCGCTACCTTCATCAATGTGTTTAGTCACATCCTCAAAAAATTCAGTCAGGCTCTTAAGGCATGACCTGCCTTTGACAAAGCCATGCTGACTATTCCTAATCATTTTATGCCTCTCCAAATATTCGTAAATCCTGCCTCTCAGGATCTTTCCCATCAATTTACCAACCACTGAAGTAAGACTCACTGGTCTATAATTTCCTGAGCTACCTCTACTCCTGTTCTTGAATAAGAAAACAACATCCACAACCCTCCAATCCTCCGGAACTTCTCCCGTCCTCATTGATGATGCAAAGATCATTGCCAGAGGCTCAGTAATCTCCTCCCTCACCTCCCACAGTAGCCTGGGGTACATCCCATCCGGTCCTGGTGACTTATCAAACTTCATTCTTTCCAAAAGCTCCAGCACATCCTCTTCCTTAATATCTACATGTTCAAGCTTTTCAGTCCACTGCAAGTCATCCCTACAATCGCCAAGATCCTTTTCCATACTGAATACTGAAGCAAAGTATTCATTAAGTATCTCTGCTATCTCCTCTGGTTCCATACACACTTTTCCACCTTCACACTTGATTGGTCCTATTCTCTCATGTCTTATCCTCTTGCTCTTCACATACTTGTAGAATGCCTTGGGGTTTTCTTTAATCATGTCTGGTAAGGCCTTCTCATGGCCCCTTCCGGCTCTCCTAATTTCATTCTTAAACTCCTTCCTGCTAGCCTTATAATCTTCTTGATCTGTATCATTACCTAGTTTTTTGAAATTTTCTTAAGCTTTTCTTTTCTTCTTGACTAGATTTACAACAGCCTTTGTACACCATGGTTCCTGTACCCTACCATCCTTTCCCTGTCTCATTGGAATGTACCTACTCAGAACCTCATGCAAATATACCCTGAACGTTTGCCACATTTCTGCCATACATTTCCCTGAGAACATCTGTTCCCAACTTATGCTTCTAAGTTCCTGCCTGATAGCCTCATATTCCCCCTTACTCCAATTAAACATTTCCCTAACTTCTCTGTTTCTATCCCTCTCCAATGCTCTGGTAAAGGAGATAGAATTGTGATCACTATCTCCAAAATGTTCTCCCACTGACACATCTGACATCTGACCAGGTTCATTTCCCAATACCAGATCAAGTAGCCTCTCCTCTTGTAGGCTTATCTACATATTGTGTCAAGAAACCTGCCTGAACACACCTAACAAATTCCACCCCATCTTAACCCTTTGCTCTAGGGAGATGCCAATCAATATTGGGGAAATTAAAATCTCCCACCATGACAACTCTGTTATTATTAAACCTTTCCAGACTCTGTCTCCCTACCTGCTCCTCAATGTCCCTGTTACTATTGGGTGGTCTATAAGAAAACACCCAGTAGAGTTATTGACCCCTTCCTGTTTCTAATTTCCACCCACAGAGACTCCGTAAACAATCCCTCCATGACTTCCTCCTTTTCTGCAGCCGTGACACTGTCTCTGGTCAACAGTGCCATACCCCCACCTCTTTTGCCTCCCTCCCTGTTATTCCTGCCCCTGAGCCATTCAAGTCTCTGTAATGGCCACAACATCATAGCTCCAAGTACTGATCCATGCTTTAAGCTAATTTCATATGAGTTTTTTTTCAACAGTAGCTTTCCCTTTGCCCTTCTCCCTTAAAGCAGTGACTGGTGAAACACCCAGGCAACAGTTGTTGTATGGACAGTCTCTTTCATCTCGGCCACTGAAGCTTGTAACTCCTCCAGAGTTTCTTAGGTTTCTTGGTGGCCTCCCTCACTAGTCCCCATCTTGCACGGTCACTCAGCTTTTGAGGACGGCCTGCTCTAGGCAGATTTACAGCTGAGCCATATTCTTTCCATTGCTTGATGATTGATTGAACTGAATTGAATTGACTTTATTTCTTTCATCCTTCACATACATGAGGAGTAAAAGTCTTCCTGTTATGCCTCTGTCTAAATGTATAATGTGCAATCATAGTAATTTATAATAATTTATAATAAATAGAACAGACAATGTAACATAGAAATACACTCAAATCAGTGTGAGTTAATCAGTCTGATGGCCTGGTGGAAGAAGCTGTCCCGGAGCCTGTTTGTCCTGGCTTTGTCCTGTTTGTCCAAGACCGAAAGAAGCTGCAGAAGATTGTGAACACAGCGCAGCACATCACACAAACCAATCTTCCGTCCGTGGACTCACTTTACACCGCATGCTGTTGGAGCAGTGCTGTCAGGATAATCAAGGACACGACCCACCCAGCCAACATACTTCTGGTCCCTCTTCCCTCCGGGAGAAGGCTCAGGAGCTTGAAGACTCGTACGGCCAGATTTGGGAACAGCTTCTTTCCAACTGTGATAAGACTGCTGAACGGATCCTGACCCAGATCTGGGCCGTACCCTCCAAATATCCAGACCTGCCTCTCGGTTTTTTTGCACTGCCTTACTTCTCATTTTTCTATTTTCTATTTATGATTTATAATTTAAAATTTTAATGTTTATTAATTTTAACTATTTTTAATATTTAATAGTTGTAATCCAGGGAGTGTGAAGAGCAGAATCAAATATCGCTGTGATGATTGTACATTCTAGTACTAATTGTTTGGCGACAATAAAGTATAAAGTATAAGTATTTTATGCTGCGGTACCATTACCCGGATGGTAGCAGCTGGAATAGGTTCTGGTTGGGGTGACTTCAGGCCTGTTTTACACACCTGTCCTTGTAAATGTCCTGACTCATGGGAAGTTCACAACTACAGATGCGCTGGGCTGTCCGCACCACTCTCTGCAGAGTCCTGTGATTGATCTAAGTACAGTTCCCACACCAGACAGTGATGCAGCCAGTCAGGATGCTGTCAATTGTGCCCCTGTAGAAAGTTCTCAGGATTTAGGGGCCCATACCAAACTTCTTCATCCATCTGAGGTGAAAAAGGCGCTGTTTTGCTTTTCTCACCACACAGCTGGTGTGTACAGACCACGTGAGGTCCTCGGTGACGTGGATGCCGAGGAACTTAAAGCTGTTTACCCTCTCAACCCCAGGTCCATTGATGTCAATGGGGTTAGCCTGTCTCCATTCCTCCTGTAATCCACAACCAGCTCCTTTGTTTTTGCGAAATTGAGGGAGAGGTTGTTTTCTTGACACCAATGTTCTTCCCTGTAGGCCACCTCATTATTGTTTGAGATTAGGTCAATCAATGTAGTGTCGTCGGCAAATTTAATTAGCAGATTAGAGCTGTGGGTGGCGACACAGTCATAGGTATGCAGGGAGTAAAGGAGGGGATTTAGTACACAGCCCTGAGGGGCTCCTGTATTGAGAGTCAGAGGGGTGGAGGTGAGGGAACCCACTCCTACCACCTGCCGGCAATCTGACAGGAAGTCCAGGACCTAGCTGCACAATGCAGGGGGATGGCCAAGGTCTCTGAGCTTCCTGTCGAGCCTGGAGGGAATTACGGTGTTGAATGCTGAACTGTAGTCCAAATACAGCATTCTCACATAAGCAGTCTTCTCCAGATGTGTAAGGATGGTGTGTAGAGCAGTGACCAATGTGTTGTCTGTCGATCGATTGTGTCGGTAGGTGAATTGTCCGGAGTCCAGTGTAGGTGGTAGCAAACTGCAGATATAATTCTTGACCAGCCTCTCAAAGCTTTTGCTTATTATTGAGATGAGTGTGACAGGACGCCAGTCGTTCAGACATGTTACCTCGGTCTTTTTTGGTATAGGGACAATGGTGGATAATAGAAGCAGGAGGGCACTCTACACTGGGAGAGGCAGAGATTAAAAATGTCAGTAAACACACCTGCCAGTTGTGTTGCGCACATCCTGAGTACCTGCACTGGGAACCTCAGAGTTAGCGACATCGAACCAAGCGTAAAAGCGGATTGAGCTCATCTGGGAGAGAGGCCGCAATGTTGGTGGCACCACAACATTTGGCTTTGAAGTCTGCGATGGCATACAGCCCTTGCCACAAGTCACGTGCGCTATTCGTTGTGAATCTTGACTCAGTCTTGTCCCTGTATTGCTGTTCCGCAGCCCTGATAGCTTTGCGCAGGTCGGAGCTGCTTTTCTTGAGCTCTGCTGACTGCCGGTCATTGATCCAGGGTTTCTGGTTCGGGAAGACCCTGACCGGCTTCTGGGGGACAACATCGTGATGCACTTCTGGATGAAGCACTTGTCTCCAGCCGTGAACTTGGAGACATCCTCATCATGGAAGACATTTTAGTCGACGTCATTGAAGCAGTCCAGCAGCATGGAGGCCGAATGGTCAGACCAACCGTGGACAGTTTTAACTATGGCTGCCTCTTGCTTCAGCTTCTGCTTGTACATCGGCAAAAGTAGGATCGAAGAGTGATCTGATTTTCCAAAAGCTGGGTGAAGCAGAGCTTTGTAAGCGTTGCAAAAGGGAGTGTAACAGTGGTCAAGTGCCTTATCTCCACAAGTGCTCATCTGGATGTGCTGACAAAACTTCAGAGAGACTTTCGTCAGTGGCGCTCAGTTAAAGTCACCGGCGATGATGAAGGCAGCCTATGGGTGTGCGGTCTTCAGTGTGTTGATGGTCTCGTACAATTCCTTGAGAACCAGGACTATACTCCAAGAAATATTCAGTGGTTTGAAATTTTCTTGTATCCACCTCCTGACTTGTGCTTTTCAATTACCTTTTTGCAGAGTTGCTTGGAGTGTTATTCAGTTTTCATGGTGTAGTTTTTGCCAGGATACTGACTCACCAGCTGTTGGACCTTCCAGATACAGGTGTACTTTTATTACAATCAATTGAAACATTCTGACTGCACACAGTAATCTTCATTTAACTGATTATGAGACTTCTAAAACTAATTGGCTGCACCAGTGATGATTTGATGTGTCGTATTAAACGGGGTGAATACTTGTGCAATCAATTATTTTGTGTTTTATATTTGTAATTAATTTAGATTCCTTTATAAAAATCTGTTTTCATTTTGACACAAGAGTCTTTTTCTGATCAGTGTCAAGAAAGCCAAATTAAATCCATGGTGATTCAATGTTGTAAAACAATAAAACGTGAAAACTTCCAAGGGGGTGAATACTTTTTATAGACACTGTACGCAAATTCATACACATGTGTGCGCAGACACAGACAGACAGACAGAGTTTATAAAAATTGTGAGGGTTTCTCATAGGTTAATGGACACTTAGAAGTTTGATAGCAGAAAAGAAGAAGCTGTTCCTGACATGTTGGGTACCTTGAGAGCTCCAAAGAACACAAACTCCGTGGTAAATCCCTCCCAATTTCATTTTGCTGAGAGCATTCTATGTAATATAACTGTGCTCAGTGCAGCAAGAATAAATGGTGCAGTTTGCCTCGTGCTGTGGGTCTGTTGTTGTGAAGATTGTCACAGCGGGATTAGGTACAAAAATCAATTTCAATCAGTAGTCAATACCTCAAGACTGCAGCCCAGTGTCTGGTGCTCTGGTGCTTCCTGGTCGGAAACTCTCATACTAATTGTGTGTGTGTGTGTCTCCGTGTGTGTGTATGTATGTGTGTGTGTGTGTGTGTGTGTGTGTGTGTTTATGTCTATCTGTGTGGATCATGATGTAATCCCTCCTCTATTCCAATACGGGGGGATTTTAATTAAGAGCATTTGGGAAAGAACTCCATTTTCCTAATGAAGATGTTTCAAAGGTAAATTAATTATAATGGCAAGTTCAGTTTAATCCCCCATGTATCATAATTAAGAAAAGGGCTGTTGTTTTCAGCCTGACTGCAATGTAATGAAGTGGTAAGTTAGTGTCTCCCCCCAGCCTCAGCCCATCCCCAAATGCGAGTGTTTAGCAAGGCACATTGAAGATTTTCTTTCCCGGTTTTGGAATTTAGTTACTGCCAATTGCACCCTGGCGTTTAGCCCATAAGACCATAAGATATAGGAGCAGAAGTAGGCCATTCAGCCCATCGAGTCTGCTCCACCATTCCATCATGGGCTGATCCAATTCTTGCAGTCATCCCCACTCCCCTGGCTTCACCCCATACCCTTTGATGCCCTGGCTAATCAAGAACCTATCTATCTCTGCCTTAAATACACCCAGTGACTTGGCCTCCACAGCCACTCGTGGCAAGAAATTCCACAGATTTACCACCCTCTGACCGAAGTAATTCCTCCGCATCTCCGTTCTAAATGGACGTCCTTCAATCCTGGAGCGTGCCCTCTTGTCCTAGAATCCCCTACCACGGGAAATAACTTTGCCATATCTAATCTGTTCAGGCCTTTTAACATTTGGAGTGTTTCTATGAGATCCCCCCTCATTCTCCTGAACTCCAGGGAATACAGCCCAAGAGCTGCCAGATATTCCTCACACGATAACCCTTCCATTCCTGGAATCATTCTCGAGAATCTTCTCTGAACCCTCTCCAATGTCAGTATATCCTTTCTAAAATAAGGAGCCCAAAACTGCACACAATACTCCAAGTGTGGTCTCGTGAGTGCCTCATAGAGTCTTAACATCACATCCCTGCTTTTATATTCTATACTTCTCAAAATGAATGCCAACATTGCATTCGCCTTCATCACAACCAACTCAACCTGGAGGTTAACCTTTAGGGTATCCTGCACAAGGACTCCCAAGTCCCTTTGCATCTCTGCATTTTGAATTCTCTCCTCATCGAAATAATAGTCTGCCTGTTTATTTCTTCCACCGCATGACCATACACTTTCCAACATTGTATTTCAGTTGCTACTTCTCTGCCCATTCCACTAAACTATCTAAGTCTCTCTGCAGGCTCTCTGTTTCCTCAACGCTACCTGCTCCTCCACCTATCTTTGTATCATTGGGAAATTTAGCCACAAATCCATTAATACCATCACCCAAATCATTGACATACATCGTAAAAAGCAACGGTCCCAACACCAAACCCTGTGGAACTCCACTGGTAACTGGCAGCCGGCCAGGATAGGATCCCATTATTCCCATTCTCTGTTTTCAGCTGATCAGCCAATGCTCCATACATGGTAGTAATTTCCCTGTACTTCCATGGGCTCTTATCTAGTTAAGCAGCCTCATGTGTGGCACCTTGTCAAAGGCCTTCTGAAAATCCAAGTACACCACATCTACTACATCTCCTTTGTCTACCCGGCTTGTAATTTCCTCAAAAAATTGCAGTAGGTTAGTCAGGCAAAACTTTCCTTTCAGGAAACCATGTTGTCTTTGGCCTATCTTGTCGTGTGCTTCCAGGTACTCCATAATCTCATCCCTAACAATTGATTCCAACAACTTCCCAACTACTGATGTCAGGCTAACAGGTCTATAGTTTCCTTTCTACTCTTCCCCGACACTCTTGAATGTCTGGTATACTGCAGACATCTTCCACTGTGAAGGCTGATGCAAAATACACATTCAGTTCCTCTGCCATCTCTGCATCTCTCATTACAATATCTCCAGCGTCATTTTGTATTGGTCCTACATCTACCCTTGACTCTCTTTTGTCCTTTATATACTTAAAAAAAACTTTTAGTATCTTCTTTGATATTAGTCGCCAGCTTCCTTTCATAATATATCCTTTCCTTCCTAATGACCTTCTTAGTTTCCTTCTGCAAGTTTTTAAAAGCTTCCCAATCCTCTATCTTCCCACTAGCTCTGGCTTCCTTGTATGTCCTCTCTTTTGCTTTTATTTGGCTCTGACTTCACTTGTCAGCCATGGTAGCGTCCTTCTTCCCTTGAAAATCTTCTTATTTGGAATAAATCTGTCTTGCACTTCCTTCATTTTTCACAGAAACTCTAGCCGTTGCTGCTCTGCTGTCCTTCCTGCTTGTGTCTCTTTCCAGTCAACTTTGGCCAGTTCCCCTCTCATGCCATTGTAATTTCCTTTATTCCACTGAAATACCGACACATTGGATTTTCTTTTCCCTCTCAAATTTCAATGTGCACTTGATCATATTGTGATCACTGTTCCCTAAGGGTTCCTTAACCTTAAACTCTCTCATCACCTCTGGATCATTGCACAGCACCCAATCCAGCACAGCCGATCCCCTAATGGGCTCAACAACAAACTGCTCTAAAAAAAATCCCTTAGACATTCTACAAATTCTCTCTCTTGAGGTTTAGGGCAGCGATGAAGGTCTTCTTTCTCTGGTGGTGTTCAGGGCTTCCTTCATCATGTCAGTAGCTTCCTCTCAGTTTTCACTACTGTCAGTCACGCAACTTCCGGGTGGAGACTCAGGAATACTGTCACACTCAGATGTAGAAGGATTCTTCATTGTTGTTTCCGTAACAGTTTTGTTTGACCAGTCAGGGTTGATAGCTCTGAGCTGAACCCCCGAAACTGGAGGACCTGTGGACCACTCTTAGTCTGACCTCTACCCTTTGACCTGTTTGGCATGGGTGACCCTACCAAGAGCCAAAGCATAAGGACCTGACGCCAACCAACATAGCTCTCTGGATCATTGAGGCACACAAGCCGCCAACCCCTACGACAAGATAATGGCCTTCTTGGAGGGGTTTTAACATAGAGCAACACACAAGAATGCTGGAGGAACTCAGCAGGTCAGGAAACATCTCTGGAATTGAATAAACAGTCGAAGTTTCAGGCCAAGACCTTTCTTCAGTCCTGAGGAGTTACCTTTCAGTAGGAGAAGGGAGGACATTGCCCAGTACACCACAGACAGGGATTTTCCCTGGGTCAGGGGGAAGGCAGATAAATGGACGGAGTGCTTTGCCATTGTCACTATAGGCTAAACTGTATGCACCACAGGGACACATTTCTTTCATAAACAACCCAAGGTGGTGACTGTCTCCAGAGGAAGACAATGAGAGTGAAAATTAATGCTGTTAACACCCAGTGACAATCATATTACTGTCCTTCTGAGCTGAGTCTGCAGACCTCACCATGTAGAAGAAATTATACACTCAGTCCAAGTGTCTCAGCATTGTGCCATCCTGCCGGACCTGTCCCCCAGTCTACAGCTCAGCCAGTTACCTGTGCTGTTACTGATCTACCTGTCCCTCAGTCTTCTGGTCTACCTGTCTGTCAGTCTACTGCTCAGCCAGTTACCTGTGCTGTCTTCCGGTCTACCTGTCCATCAGTCTACAGCTCAGCCAGTTACCTGTGCTGTCTTCCGGTCTACCTGTCCCTCAGTCTACTGCTCAGCAATTTATCTGTCCAGTCTACCGGATACTTTTTCCTCAATCTACAATTCAGCAAGTTACCTGTCCAGTCTACCGGTCTACCTGTATCTTAGTCTACAGCTCAGCCAGTTATCTGTCAGGTCTACTGGTCTACCTGTCCCTCAATCTATGGCTCAGCCTGTTATGTATCGGGTCTACCGATCCCTCAGCCAATTGTCTGTCCTGTCTACTGGTCTACCTGTCCGTCAGTCTACAGCTCAGCCAATTACCTGGCCGGTCTATTGGTCTAGCTGTCTCTCAGCCTACAGCTCACCCAGTTACCTGTCCAGTCTACCAGTCTACCTGTCCCTCAGTCTACTAGTCTACCTATCTCTGAGTAGCTGGCTGAGCTGTATTCTGAAGGACAGGTAGACCAGTAGACTGAGGGACAGGTAGACCAGTAGACCAGACAGATAACTGGTTGAACTGAAGTCTGAGAAACAGGTAGACACGACAGGTAACTGGCTGAGCTCTAGTCTGAGGGACAGGTAGATCAGTAGACCAGACAGATAACTGGCTAAACTGAAGACTGAGAAACAAGTAGACAGGACAGACAGCTGGGTGAGCTGTAGACTGGGGACAGGTAGACCGGTAGACAGACAAACATTGGCTGAGCTGTACATTAAAAGACAGGTAGATCCGTACACCGGACAGGTAACTGGCTGAGCTGTAGATTGAGGAAAGGGTATCCAGTAGACCTGTCAGATAAGTGGCTGAGCTGTAGACTGAGGGACAGGTAAACCAGTGACCGGACAGGTAACTGACTGAGCTGTAGACTGAGGGATAGGTCGAATGGTAAACTGGACAGGGATAAATAGCTAAATGGGTAGGGCTTCTGACAATGAGAGATAAGATAAATAGATAAACAGATAGATAAAATAGCTGGATAGATAGATAGATAGACATATAGACAGACAATAGGTAGACAGATAGATTGATAGATAGATAGTTGAATAGATTAACAGATAGATAGATAGATAGATAGACTGATAGATAGACATTTAAATAGATATATGAGGTTCCCACCATTTTTTATGCCATGGTCACTATCATCAGCTGTGAACCCCAGATTGGGAATCCCTGAGACAGATAAACAGATATATAGACAAACAGGTAGGTAGACTGATAGACAGATAGAAAATTAAATCGATAGATAGACAGACAAATAGGTAGATAGACAGGCGGATATGTAGACAGATAAACTAATTGATAGATGGAGATAGATAGTTAAATAGGTAAACAGACAGACAGGTGGACAGACAAATATTAAGACAGAGGTAGACATGTGCAGACGGAGAGAGGTTGACAGAGTGGTAATTAGGCCAGGTCCTGAAACTGATGGACAGTCTCAGAAGGATGAACAAATGCACAGGTAACTGGATATTTGGAGAGGATGAAATACGACAGGGACAAATTTAAAACTACTGTTTCAAGATGTGTTAAAGCACCACATTCAGTGAAGGTGCTTTGAAGATGCTGTCACGACACCACAGGCACTGAGATAACCTCAGTCGCACACTCGCCGATACTGAGGGAGTGTCACACTGTCTGGGAAATGTATATATTCGGGGAGTGGAGTGGAGTGTTAACCCACAGTCACACACTCCCCGACAATGAGGGAGTGTCACACTGTCTGGGAAATGTATATACTCGGGGAGTGGAGTGGAGTGTTAACCCACAGTCACACACTCCCCGACAATGAGGGAGTGTCACACTGTCTGGGAAATGTATATACAGTACTCGTAGAGTGGAGTGGAGTGTTAACCCTGATTGAATGTGTGCCTTCAAACTCAATAGGCCTTATGTCAAGGACCCCTCCATACCAGATATTCTCCCTTTTCTCCCATCCCATCACACACTGCCTACCTATCCCACTGTTGTCAGACTCCTGAATAAACTTCTTGTACAGTAGGCATGAACTCTGGATCTCCTAATCTACCTTAGCCCTTGAACGGGTTTATGATCCATTCAGAAATCTGATGACATGGTGCAGGTTGCAGTGATGAAGCTGTTGTTGAAATGTTGAGTGTGGGTCTTCAGGGTTCTGGAGCTCCTCTCTGCTGGTAGCTCTGAGGGCACGTCCTGGGTGATGGGAGTCCTCGCCGATGGGTGCCACCTTCTTGAGGCATCACCTCTTAAAGCTAGAGCCTGTGATGGAGCTGACAGAGTTTACAACCCCTCTGCAGGTTTTCTCATCCTGTGCCTCTGGGTTCAACTAGTTTGAATGCTCCCCACAGTCCTTCAGTGGAAATTTCTAGGAACGGGCCTTGTTTTGCCATTGTTATCTTGTTGTTTGTGGGCTTTCAGGTGCCTGCACCTCAGGAGTTCCCAACTTGGGGTCCACGAATCCCTTGGTTAGTGATTGGGGTGTTTGGTATAAAAGGGTTGGGAACCCCTGCTGTACCTCCTCCCAGATGGATTCCAACAAGTGAATGTGAGAAAGTGGACTTTTATTTAATTAACTGGGATAGTCGGAATTTTTTACCGGTCTGAGTGGGATACAGGACAGAAGAGATCACTTGCCAAAGTCACACTTATTTACTTCCTTGTAAAGAGATCTGATGAAGGGTCTCAGCCTGAAATATTGACTGTTCATACTGCACCCCCCCCCCCCCATGGATGTTGTCTGAGGCTCCTTAAGGGCTCCTTAAGGTTGTTATAGCTGGGGCTGGTAGTGGGGACAAGCTCCTGCAACCTATTAAATGCTCCCAATGGTCTGTGACTTAAATAGCCTCTGACAACCAAGTCCAGCTGCTGCCCTTCACATGTGGCTTAACTACTAAGCCTGGTGGAATTGTTTCTACTGACAGGAGAAGGAGCAAAAGAAGGTTACTGGTGCCTTACAACCAGTCACTTCGGGCGGATGGGGCTCATTAGCCATGGTTGGCAGCTCATCTAGGAGAAGAAAAACTCTGACCTCAAATCTCTTCTGCCCTGCGGCTGTATCCACTCATGGAGAAGACCAGGAGTAAACTCCTGATGGAAAAAATCCAGAGCTGAAGTCCCTAAGGCAGTCCTATGTTGCTCAACGCTGCCTGGCAACTTCTGCCGCTGGTGCCAAACTTATCGGCCACTGCAGTTCCTTTGGGCTCATCAGATACATGGAGAGGGGGGCCTGTTACCTGGGCAACAGCTGGCTCTCCATATCGTACTTGCATATCTAGACTGCTAGGATTCAACATCCATGGTGGACCATGACTAGCGGAGGCCTCATTCAGCTGCCGCCTCACCTGCTGAGTTCCTCCAGTCCTCTATTGTAGTTTTGTTTATTGGGAGATACAGCAGGGTAGCAGGTCCTTCTGCCGACTGAGCTCACGCCACTCAAACACACCCATGTGACCAATTCACTGCCAACCTGTACACCTTGGAATGTGTGAGCAGACAGGTGCACTCTGGGGAATCCCACGTGAGAACATGCAAACTCCTCGCAGGCAGAGGCAGGAATTGAATCCCAGTTGCTGCCGCTGTACTAGAGTCTATCTACGTGAGATGCTGCGTGAGTTGTAGGAAAGCAGCATCCATTATCAGAGATCCCCACCACCCAGGCCATGGTGTTTTCTCGCTGCCGCCATCAGGTAGAAGGTGAGGAGCCTCAGGACTCGCACCAGCAGGTTCGGGAACAGTTACTACCCCTCAACCATCAGGTTCTTGAACAAAAGGAGATAACTACACTCACCTATTGAGATGTTTCCCACAACCAATGACCTCACTTTAAGGACTCTTTATCTCATTATCTCATCTTCTCGTTATTTATTGCTATTTATTTATATTTGCATTTGCACAGTTTGTTGTCTTCTGCACTCTGGATGATCTTTCATTGATCCTGTTACAGTTACTGTTCTTTTTTTCTTCTGCTGGGTATGCCCACAAGAAAATGAATCTCAGTATTGTATATGGTGACGTACACAGTCTGTACTTTGAGAATATATTTACTTTGAACTTTGAGTTACACTAACTGGCTATGCTACCATAGTACCACTTTTGTGTGAAGGGGAATAAACATAGAAACATAGAAAACCTACAACACAATACAGGCCCTCTGGCCCACAAAACTGTGCTGAACATGTCCTTACCTTAGAAATTACTAGGCTTGCCCATAGCCCTCCATTTTTCTAAGCTCCATGTACCTATCCAAAAGTCTCTTAAAAGACCCTATTGTATCTGCCTCCACCACCGCCATCGGCAGCCCATTCCACACACTCACCACTCCCTGAGTAAAAAAACTTACCCCTGACATCTCTGTACCTACTTCCCAGCACCTTAAACCTGTGTCCTCTTGTGGCAACCATTTCAGTCCTGGGAAAAAGCCCCTGACTATCCACACGATCAATGTCTCTCCTCATCTTATACACCTCTGTCAGGTCACCTCTCATTCTCTGTTGCTCCAAGGAGAAAAGGCCAAGTTCACTCAACCTATTCTCATAAGGCATGCTTCCCAATCCAGGCAACATCCTTGTAAATCTCCTCTGCACCCTTTCTATGGCTTCCACATCCTTCCAGTAGTGAGGCGACCAGAACTGAGCACAGTACTCCAAGTGGGGTCTGACCAGGGACCTATATAGCTGCAATATTACCTCTCAGCTTCTAAATTCAATTCCACGACTGATGAAGGCCAATACACCGTATGCCTTCTTAACCACAGAGTCAACCTGCGCAGTTGCTTTGAGCGTCCTATGGACTCGGACCCCAAGATCCCTCTGATCCTCCACACTGCCAAGAGTCTTACCATTAATTCTGCCATCATATTTGACCTACCAAAATGAACCATTTCACACTTATCTGGGTTGAACTCCATCTGCCAGTTCTCAGCCCAGTTCTGCATCCTATAGATGTCCCGCTGTAACCTCTGACAGCCGTCCACACTATCCACAACACCTCCAACCTTTGTGTCATCAGCAAATTTACTAACCCATCTCTCCACTTCCTCATCCAGGTCAGTTATAAAAATCATGAAGAGTAGGGGTCCCAGAACAGATCCCTGAGGCACACCACTGGTCACTGACCTCCATGCAGAATATGACCCGTCTACAACCACTCTTTGCCTTCTGTGGGCAAGCCAATTCTGGATCCACAAAGCAATGTCCCCTTGGATCCCATGCCTCCTACTTTCTCAATAAGCCTTGCATGGGGTACCTTATCAAATGCCTTGCTGAAATTCATATACACTACATCTACTGCTCTTCCTTCATCAATGTGTTTAGTCACATCCTCAAAAAATTCAATCAGGCTCGTAAGGCACGACCTGCCCTTGACAAAGTCATGTTGACTATTCTTAATCATATTATACCTTTCCAAATGTTCATAAACCCTGCCTCTCAGGATCTTCTCCATCAGCTTACCAACCACCGAAGTAAAACTCACTGGTCTATAATTTCCTGGGCTATCTCTACTCCCTTTCTTGAATAAAGGGACAACATCCATAACCCTCCAATCCTCCAGAACCTCTCCCATTCCCACTGATGATGCAAAGATCATTGCCAGAGGCTCAGCAATCTCCTCCCTCGCCTCCCACAGTAGCCTGGGGTACATCCTGTCCAGTCCTGGTGACTTATCCAACTTGATGCTTTCCAAAAGCTCCAGCACATCCTCTTCCTTAATATCTACATGCTCAAGCTTCTCAGTTCACTGCAAGTCATCACTACAATCACCAAGATCCTTTTCCATAGTGAATACTGAAGCAAGGTATTCATTAAGTACCTGTGCTATTTCCTTCGGTTCCATACACACTTTCCCGCTGTCACATTTGATATTCTTTCACATCTTATCCTCTTGCTCTTCACATACTTGTAGAATGCCTTGGAGTTTTCCTTAATCCTGCCCACCAAGGCCTTCTCATGGCCCCATCTGGCTCTCCTAATTTCCTTCTTAAGTTCCTTCCTGTTAGCCTTATAATCTTCTAGATCTCTAACATTACCTAGCTCTCTGAACCTTTTGTAAACTTTTCTTTTCTTCTTGACTAGATTTATTACAGCCTTTGTACACCACAGGTCTTGTACCCTACCATAACTTCCCTGTCTCATTGGAACGTACCTATGCAGAACTCCACACAAATATCTCCTGAACATTTGCCACATTTCTTCTGGACTTTTCCCTGAGAACATCTGTTCCCAATTTAAGTTTCCAATTTCCTGCCTGATAGCCTCATAATTCCCCTTACTTCAATTAAACACTTTTCTAACTTGTCTGTTCCTATCTCTCTCCAATGCTATTGTAAAGGAAGTAGAATTATGATCACTATCTCCAAAATGCTCTCCCACTGAGAGATCTGACACCTGACCAGGTTCATTTCCCAATACCAGATCAAGTACAGCCTCTCCTCTTGTAGGCTTATCTACATATTATGTCAGGAAACCTTCCTGAACACACCTAACAAACTCCACCCCATCTAAACCCCTTGGTCTAGAGAAATGCCAATCAATATTTGGGAAATTAAAATCTCCCATCACGACAACTCTGTTATTATTACACCTTTCCGGGATCTCTTTCCCTATCTGCTTCTCGATATCCCTGTTACTATTGGGTGGCCTATAAAAAACACTCAGCAAAGTTATTGACCCCTTCTTGTTCTTAACCTCCACCCACAGAGACTCTGTAGACAATCCCTCCATGAACGTCCACCTTTTCTGCAGCCGTGACACTATCTCTGATCAACAGTGCCACGCCCCCACCTCTTTTGCCTCCCTCCCTGTCCTTTCTGAAACATCTAAAACCCAGCACTTGAAGTAACCATTCCTATCCCTGAGCCATCCAAGTCTCTGTAATGGCCACCACATCATAGCTCCAAGTACTGATCCACACTCTAAGCTCATCCACTTTGTTCACAATATTCCTTGCATTAAAATAGACACATCTGAAATTGGTGGTCTGCGTGCATCCCTTCTCTATCACCTGCCTATCCTCCCTCACACACTGTCTCCAAGCTTTCTCTATTTGTGAGCCAACTGCCTCTTCCTCCGTCTCTTCAGTTTGGTTCCCACCCCCCAGCAATTCTAGTTTAAACTCTCCCCAGTAGCGTTAGCAAACCTCCGCACCAGGATATTGGTCCCCCTGGGATTCAATTGCAACCCGTCCTTTTTGTACAGGTCACACCTGCCCCAAAAGAGGTCCCAATGATCCAGAAATGTACAAACTCTGGGAGCTGTGGCGATGCAGGCAAATCCAGTTTCCTTTCCATTGGATTTGGGATATTTTTCCCACATTTTTGAGGTACTGCACTCTATAATCCCAAAACTCCTTTAGGAAAATACAGCACCTTTGACAATTTATGGAACTCCCTGTGTCCCTTGACTGACCAGTTGAAGGGGAATAATCGAGATGCCATTAGGAACCTAAAATCTTTGTCAAGACCATGCTGAAAACCCAGGATTTAGGGCGCCACATAGTGTAGCAGATAGTATAACACCTTGCAGCGCCAACGATCGAGCTTCAAACCCCGCCAAGGTCTGTAAGGATGTAATGTTTGTGCATTCACCCTGTGACCACGGGGGTTTCCTCCGGATGGTCCTGTTTCCTCCCACAGTCCACAGACGTATGGGTTAGGGTTAGTAAGCTGTGGGCGTACTGTTTTGGTCTGAAATTGTGACAACAATGTGCTGGGCAGCCCCCAGCACATTCTTGGACAGTATTGATAGTTGATGCAATCAACACATTTCACTGTTTGTTTTGATGTACATGTGACAAATAAAGGTCATTTTTGTCTATAATGGCAGATTTAATGTGCCACCTTCCTTTCTCCCACCCAGCCAAACTTGTCAAATATCTCCTACTGTGCCTGAACCAGGAGACACTACACGGGCCTCACCGGTCTCTTACTTGCTTATTTACTGCCTGTTACACCGCTTGGTGTTTAGGACAGCAATGAAAGTCCTTGATCTTTGTCTGTCCATGGCTATCTTTTCTATTTTGTCCCAGGTGTGGTTCAGGGTCCTCATTTCTGCCTCTACCGTACAGCGGCGAGTTGTCTGTCGTCTCCCATATTTCCTCTGCCCTTCAGGGGTCCAATGAAGTGCTGTCTTGAAGACGAAGTTGGCCTTTCTTCTCATCACGTGCCCAACCCTTCTCCAACATTTCCTCTCAATGATGGTGACCATGTCCTCTTGGTGACACTGAAGGAGTGGTTGGAGATCTCTCCAGTCAGCTCAGAGTATGATGGACAATGACAATAGGATAAGACCATACTCCCCTTCCTGACCATTCTATCATCCAATTATCTTCTGTCTCAGCACCAATCCCTTGACCTCCTTTAATTTTGAACATCTCTCAGTTTTCTTGGGTGGCGGGGTGAAGATACATCTTTGGTGTAAGGTATTTGTTCCCTCTGCTAGCCTGCAGGTCGCCTTTGGGCGAGGTGTAGCACCTGCACAGCTCCCCCTCCCCCCGAATCCTGCAGGTCACCCTTGGGCAAGGTGTAGCACCTGCTTAGCTCCCTACCCCCCTCCGAATCCTGCAGGTCACCCTTGGGCAAGGTGTAGCACCTGCTTAGCCCCCCCCCCCATCAGAGTCACGTGAAGCCATGGGAGCAGGTGATAGATGGTCGTACGAGCAGCCGGTGCAGATCACGAGTCCTGGTTATGCGACTGCTGATGCAGGGCAGAGAAAGGATTTTGTGCTTTCCTGGCATGTATGACCCTTCTCGGGCTTCCTGCCGGGTACAGGTATCGACTATAACCAACTCTGCCACTTTCATCAGGGATAATGCCTAAGCATGTCTAGTCCGGTGGTATTTATGCCCCCGTTGTCCATCCCTCCTGATTGGTTAGTCCTCATCCAATTAGCTTTCCACTGTCCCACCTTGTTTTTAATCGAATTCCCGTTCTTACTTAGAGCGAGATCTTCATCTTTGTTGAAATTCTTTTCCTCTAGTTTCAATGGCTTCCTTCACCAAGCGATCCCAAAGGCCATTGGCACGGCACAGTAGTTTTGTGCCATCCAAGCCAATCCTATGGCCATTGCAAATGCAATGATCTACTACCGCCGATTTCTCCTGGTAACCCAGATGAATACATCTCCTGTGCTCCTTGACACAGGTTTGCACTGTGCGTCACATCAGGCTGATACACGCTGCTTCGCAATCACAAGGAATCCAGCCCATAGCCAATTTCTAGGAACTGGAGAGTGGAGACGTGTCCTGCGGTTGGAGATTTACCCGTGGATAGAGTGTATCCATGGCTGAGAGGGAGGAAAGAGAGGTATTGACAGCGGCTGGGGTCACTGCCTGGAAAAAGACAATGGCAAACCACCACAGCAGAAAAAGTTGCCGGCCATGGTCCTGGAAGGATCATGATTGCCCACATTATAGGACATGGCACAGCATGGTGATGATGAAGAACTGAGTGACCGCATCTCCATGAACCTGTTGGGTAAGAATTCCAAAGATTCTCCACCTTCTGAAAGAAGGAATTTCTCCCCAACTCAGTTGTGAATGGGAGTACTCAAACTCTTTCACTCAAGATAGCGTCCAGCTGCGCTCGCTGTCGACATAGTAGGTAAGACTGAGCTGTTTTGTAGGTCATAGGGACGGTTTGGGGGACAGAAAGGGGAGTTACGGGTTCGGTTAGGATTTAGGGACAGGGTTTTTTGGAGGAGTTAAGGGTCAGGCCTCCGCTCCGCGTTCAAAGTCCGGTGAAGCAGACATAGGACGAACCAGGTCCGTGGACGTCGGGATGTCCCGGGTCGGTGGGCCCCCCGGATCTGATGTCCGTACAAGCAGGAGCACAAACAGCCGACAAGCCCGCAGTCCGAAGTCTGGATTTCGGGGTCCTGTCATCTGTTAGTCCAGAGGATCCCGCTTCAAGATCGATCTGAAGTCCGATAGCTGATATCTAGAAACTGGAGAGTGGAGACCCATTGTGGGATTGAAGGACTATCCGTGTATGGATTGTACCTGTGGGTGAGTGGGAGGAAAGTGCTTTGTTCAGCTGTTGTGTTGTTCTGCTGAACACTGTGGGCAACTTATGTTGGCACTGGAACGCAAGGCGACCCTTGCGGGCTGCCCCCAATATATCCCCTGGTGTGTTGGGTGTTAACGCATCGAATTTCACTGAATATTTCAGTATGAGTTGGAATCGGGACACTTCACGCAGCAGAAATATATATCGTGTCAAGCCCTTAATGACCTTGTATGGTCCACAACCATAGTGGTGTCACAGCGGCGCCGTGGACACAGCTGTGGACTCCTATTGTTGGAATCTCGAGTTCGATTCTGTCCTCCCGTGCTTGTCCGCGTGGAGCTCGCATCCACTGTTAAATTTTAAGGTTTGGCAAGTCATAGACTCATAGAGCACTAGAGCACAGAAACAGGCCCTTTGCCAAACTAATATTCTTCCGTGTCTATCTACATACATCGGACCATATCCCTCCCATTCATGTATGAAAGTCATTGGGTATATTTAAGGCAGAAGTTCATAGACTCTTTATTAGTCAGGGCATGCAGGGATGCGAGGAGAAGGCAGGAGACTGGGGCTGAGAGGGAAAATGGCGTAAAAGACTCGACTGGCCAAATGGCCTAATTCTGCCCCTATATCTTATAGCCTCACGGTCTTATCCAGACTTCAAACGCAAATGTTGCAATTGAACCTGCAATCACCGCTTCCACTGGCAGCTCCCTCCACTCTCACCCACCCTCTGAGCGAAGAAGCTTCCCCTCATCTTCTCCTTAAATATTTCACCTTTCATCCTTAACCTATGACCACTATGTCTCACTCGGCCTTTGCGGGAAAAAAACTGCTTGCATTTGTCCTGTCTATAGAGGCACAAATTTGGGAATAATACATTTACCTTGAACTTTGAACTCTGAATATGCTGGGATGGTCATAAATGGGTCAGCAGAGACTTTGTGGGCCAAATGGCCTTTTTCTACTGTGAAACCCCGTGATTCTATCCCATCTTTTCTAATGTCTATAACCTCCAGTCCCTTAATGTCTTTTCCCGGGATAAACCAGAAACCAATCCGGTAAATTCTCCACCGCAAGTGCATCCTGTCTGAGGAGGTCGGGTTTTCTATTCCAGGTGCCGTCTCACCACAGAAAAAAGAAATCACATCCCAGCGCCCCGCTTTAGAGAAGCCGCGGTAAGCCAGGGCTGTGCTCAAGGCTCTCGGCAAAAGGGCGGGCGCCATATGACCAAGAGGCGCGGTGGTCCTCAACTCGCAAAGCTCTAACACGACCCCTTAATTGTCTATTGTTCCTCTACCCGCACTCTGGTGTGCGCCTCGTGCGCTTAATCCGCGCTTTCCTGATGTGGTTGGCTGGCACTGCAGCCTCGGCCGGGATAAATCCTGCAGCCAACTGCTTGCTCGGTGGCATTCGTGACCCTCTCCCACCGCCGCTTTTGTTACCCCCCGACCACGGCTGAGAACAGAGGGCAACGCAAATAAAGCCACCTCCCCTCCCACCCCCTCAAACACCTTCCCGCTTCTGGTCCTACACTCCAAGATCCGATCTCTTCAGGTTTATAACTTAAGGTAAGATTTATTAGCCTTTAGATAAAGCATATTACCGACTGTAATTGACTTTTAAAAATCTGGCGACGGTTATTTAATAGTGATCCTGGTTTAAAGGTTTAACGCGGCAGCTAAAATAATGGCCTAAAGTTCTTAAATGTTAATACTGCGCAGTTTTATATTGTAAGCTGGACATATCCGACCGAACAGATCCAGGATTCGGGGACGGGGAATTTAAGGCGAGTTTTAAAAATCGGGATATACTGTTGTACAGTTTTCATCCCTTCAGTGCTAAAGCTTTTATGACAATCAATGCATCAAACCCGCTAAGACAACCACAAACTCATCATGGTTCGGAGGCTTGCGTCCCTCAGTGACCCGGAGAACTATGCTGGCTGGAGTCGGGACTTTACGCTTTGGCTCTTGGTAGGGTCTCTCATGCCAAACTGGTCAAAGGGTAGAGGCCAGACGCAGAGTGGCCCGGGGGTTCAGCTCAGGGCTAACAGCCCCGACTGGAAACAGCAACGAAGAATCTTTCTTCATCTGAGAAGCCAAGGACCGAGATGGAAGATCTTAACTGTTGCCCGAAACGCCGGCGGCGTAACGGGCCGTAAGTAATGGAGTAAATAAAAAACGATTTTCAGGTGAGAATCGACTCCTTTGGGCTTTAATTTTGCAATAATTCAATGAATTTTGGGAGGAATGTTTTTTTAAAATTATTTATTGATTTATTTATTTGTTATGATCTATCAAGCTGCACTGCCCAATAACACCCCCCCCCCCATCCCCTGATTTCATCCTAGTCTAATCACGGACCAATTTACAGAGACCAATTAACCCACCATCCGGTAGGTCTTTGGACCGTGGGAGGAAACCGGAGCATCCGGAGGAAAGGGACGCGGTCACGCGGAGAGCGTACGGGCAGCGCGGGAAGTTGAACCCGAATTGCCGGCGCTAGCCACTACACCACCGCGCTTCCCTACCCGTCCCCCTCCCTCCCCTCATTACAACCATTTACATTGCTAACTTTTGAGCGAATCTCTTCTAGTTGTCGGTTACTAGTTAGGGAGCGGCTCTAGTTCATAATTATTGTTTCGTTGGATTTTTTTTCCGTCAATCACCCGAAGAGAGATGGGGAGCGGCTTGATCAGCGTATATCGACGTTGCAAAAATATTTCCTGCAACTTCTTTCTTTCGAGCCATTCATTTCAGTCGCCCGTGTTCTCGGAGACTTTTCGCAGGCCGAACTCCCTCCACCCCGTAACAGCTAGACCACCCAAGTCGGATAAGCTGTTCTCCTAGGACAGGGTTTCCCAACCAGGGTTCCGCGGAACACTCGGTTAATGGTAGGGGTCCATGGCATTAGAAGAAGTTTGAGAACCCCTGTCCTAAGGGGTCGTCTATTGGTGGGTCCTCGCGTGACTGTAGAGGCCGATCCCGGATCCAGATATTCTGGCGAAGTGTGGGCAACTGTAAATGGTGGCCGTGATTAGCTATAGGAGACTTCTGGTTGTCAAAGCAGCAACCAAAATCAATAAACATGAGAGTTTAAAGTGTACAAAACAAATACATCACACGTTGTTACATATCCCTTTGCAAATCATCTTGGGAATGGGATTTAGCGTCAAGAAACTCCCGTGCAGAGCGGACGACGGGAGTTCATAACGTCCAGTCTCCCGTGAGTATCTTTTGCTGTTTAATATTGGCTTTACCTGCTTTTAATTGAAATGTCAATGGTCCAGTAATATACCCCGGGGTCACCGGGACGTGCATGAAGTCACCGCCACCTGAGAAAAACTCAACAGGGTCACAAACTATCCACTGATAGAGCGAGCGTGTTCAAAGCTGGGATTCGTTTTCAATGGTCCTTCGATACCTGCCGCCAGCATTAATGACCAAATGTTTATTGATTGATTGAGATAGAGCGCGGAATGCTCTTGGAGCTGTGCCGTCCCCGATTTAACCCTGGCCTAATCACAGGAATTTACAATGAACCTACCAACCGGTACGTCTTTGCAACGAGAACACCCGGAGGAAAAACACGCGGTCACGGGGAGCACGTACAAACTCCTTACAGACGGCGGTGCGAATTGAGCCCGGGTGGCTGGTACTGTACAACGTTGTGCTGGCCACTACGCTACCGTGTCACAAACTTTTTCATTTATTGAACTCGATCTGGCATTGACGATAACAGTTCCTTTATTAATTCCATAGTTAGTTTAATAAAAGCTAACTCTCTTCCTGCTGCAAACTTGGAATGTGAGAGAAATACGGGATAATTTAATGGAACTCAGTGACTGCGTTAATAGGTACATCTGCACGTTAATGGAAATAACTAGTCAGCCAATCTTGTGGCAGCAACTCGATGCATACAGACACGGTCAATTTGTTGTTCAGACTAGACATCAGAATGGGGGAAGAAATGTGATCTAAGTGACTTTGACCGTGAAATAATTGTTGGTGCCAGACAGGGTGGTTTGAGTATCTCAGAATCTGCTGATCTCCTGGGGTTTAGAGGTTACAATGGTACAAAAAGATGAAGTGTTCAGTGAACGGTAACGGCGCCTTGTGGGAGGATAGCGCCAGACTGGTTCAAGCTGATAGAAAGGCAGCGATAACTCAGATAACCAGGCGTTACAACAACGGTGTTCCGAAGAGTACATTGGAACACACAACACGCCGAACCTTGAAGGATGGGCTACAGCAGTGAAGGCCACGAACACGCACCCAGTCACCACTTTGTTAGGTACCGGAGGTACCTACTGAAATGGCTACTGAGTACAGGCTCACGATGTGGCGCCGACCTGTTAACCCACTCACAGATCAATCTAACCTATCCCTTCGACACAACCCTCAATTACGCCCTGTCTGCCAGAGAAAGCAGGATCTCCCAGTGGCCACACATTTTAATCCCACGTCCCATTCCCATTCTGACATGTCTATCCATGGCCTCCTCTACTGTAAAGATGAAGCCACACTCAGGTTGGAGGAACAACACCTTATATTCCATCTGGGTAGCCTCCAACCTGATGGCATGAACATTGACTTCTCAAACTTCCGCTAATGCCCTACCTCCCCCCTCGTACCTCATCCGTTATTTATTTATATACACACATTCTTTCTCTTACTCTCCCTTTTCTCCCTCTGTCCCTCTGACTATACCCCTTGCCCATCCTCTGGGTTCCCCCCTCCCCCTTTTCTTTCTTCCCGGACCTCCTGTCCCATGAACCTCTCATATCCCTTTTGCCAATCACCTGTCCAGCTCCTGGCTCCATCCCTCCCCCTCCTGTCTTCTCCTATCATTTTGGATCTCCCCCTCCTCCTCCAACTTTCAAATCTCTTACTAACTCTTCTTTCAGTTAGTCCTGACGAAGGGTCTCGGCCTGAAACGTCGACTGTACCTCTTCCTAGAGATGCTGCCTGGCCTGCTGCGTTCACCAGCAACTTTTATGTGTTGCCTCAATTTTTCTGCCATCCAAGAGTTTCTGAATTATCTCTGATGTATCTGCTCTACCGCCACTTCTGGCAGTGCGTTCCACGCACTCCCCACTCTGTGTAAATAATGTTAAAAAGCAACTTCACCTCTGACATCCCCCGATACATTCCTCCAAGCACTATAAAATTATGCAGTTCCACCCTAGGAAAATGTGTCTCTGACTGTCTGCTCGGCAGTGATTAGAAGAAGCTACAACTTCTCCATTTCCGGAGAATTATGAAAATAATTTTTTCCCTGCAATTCTATGAAACATTTAAATTGAAGTAATATTCTGAATGCCGTGTGAAATAAGCCGCAGATTTTTACCTAACAGAAGTCACCATAGCAGAGTTTAGTCACGGTGTGTTGTCTTTGAAGAGACAGGTGAGAGGTTGTTAGCGTGATGGAGGGGGCTTGGATAGAGAGCACAGGGAGCTTTTCCCCTTCAGAGGAAGGTCGAGAGATGGCCACAGAGTAATCGGAAGAGACACTCAGAATGTGGAAATCTATTCTCCACCAGCGAATGGTGTGGATGTTGTTCCAAAGTGGATGTGGAGAGGATGTTTCTTATGGTGGGGCAGTCTAGGACCAGAGGGCACAGATAGCGTGGATGTGGAAAAGGTGTTTCCTGTAGTGGGAGAGTCTAGGACCAACCAGAGGGCACAGATAGAGTGGATGTGCTGTTTTTCATGCCTGATTCATAGAAGCGGCAAGCGGGGGGGTGGGGAGTACGGGGAATAAATTGCCCTTGTCTGGGCTAGCTAAACACCGTTCTACGCTGGATAAGATTCCTGATTTCAGCCACTCATTTGCAAAGCGCTGATTATCGAAAGGTCCTCGTACCTATTCCTGAACCTACGGGGTCTCTCCCCCTATAACCTTTAACCTTCCCCTCCTATCTACGCCTCCCAACTTTACTCCGAAAGTATGTTACACTATTCATTCCAGTACTGGGCTAATTTCCCCACCCTCGTTCCCTGCCAAGCCGTTAGAGGGAGTGAGGTAGTATTCATGGGATCAATGTACATTCAGAAACCGGATGGCAGAGAGGAAGAAAATATAACTGAATCGTTGAGTGTGTGTCTTCAGGCTCCTGTATCTCCTCCCTGACGGTAGCAATGAGAAGAGGGCATGCTCTGGGTTGTGGGTGATGGCCATCGAACTATTCCACCCCACTCCCACAAGTACATTTCCCACCGTGCTTACAACCAGTGCGGTATTCACTAGAAGACAAGATCGGACAGGCTGGGGTTCTTGTCTTTGGAGCAGAGAGGGTTAGAATGAAGAAATACGGAATCCAAACATGAGGAAGTCTGCAGATGCTGGAAATCCGGAGCAACACAGACAAACTGCTGGACGAACTCAGCAGGCCAGGCAGCATCTAGGAAAAGAGTAAACAGCCGACGTTTCGGGCGAGACCCTTCAGCAGGACTCAGGAAGGGTCTCTTCCCCAAACGTCGACAGTCACTCTTTTTCCATGGGTGCTGCCTGACCTGCTGAGTTCCTCCAGCATTTTGTGTGTGTGTTGCCCGAGAAATCAGGAACCGTTAGTCCTGGGCATGAGATGCTTTTTTCACTCATTGTATGGAGGTAAATGCGGAACTCAATACCGGCCTGTAACGTTCCACATGTTAACAGAGTCAAGAGCCCTGGTCCCAATGCTGGACTGGGGATGCCAACGCGACGGGCCGAATGGCTTCTTTCCCAGCCATAATTATTCTCTGATGGTAAACTAACGTAGGGGTAAAACTGTGCACAGAATCGGTGACTTGGAGCGTGTTTCCTCGTGCAAGGAGTCTAGATTAAGGGAAGCCGGTTTCGCACGCTGAACTAGCCTTTGCAGATTTTCTCTCCTTTGTGGTTCGCTTGGCCGAGACGAAGTTGCCAGTGAGAAAGCCGCGGGGAGCTGCTTCCTTGAACGGGGTACACCCACAGCGCTGTTGGGGAATGGGGCTTCCACGATTGTGACCCAGATATATCTTTCAAAGTCAAAACAAATCTTCTATTTTGCTGAGGGGAGGTCTGACAAAGGTTAGTAAGATTATCAGAGGCATAGATAGAGTAGACGGAATATCTGTTTCCAGGGTTGAGATATCTAATATGACTTACATTGAAAGTGTGGGGGGGGGGCGTGGGGGAGTAGGTTCAAGGGGGACGTGAGGGGGAAGTTTTTTACTCAGACTTGTGAATGCCTGGAATGCGCCTCTTGTTACGGTTCTGGAGGCAAATACTCCACATTAGAGGCTGTAGGAGACGTTTAGATGGGCACACATGAATGTAAAGAAGATAGAGGGATATGGACATTGTGTAGTCATAGTCATAGTCATACTTTATTGATCCCGGGGGAAATTGGTTTTCGTTACAGTTGCACCATAAATAATAAATAGTAATAGAACCATAAATAGTTAAATAGTAATATGTAAATTATGCCAGTAAATTATGAAATAAGTCCAGGACCAGCCTATTGGCTCAGGGTGTCTGACCCTCCAAGGGAGGAGTTGTAAAGTTTGATGGCCACAGGCAGGAATGACTTCTTATGACACTCTGTGCTGCATCTCGGAGGAATGAGTCGTAGGTAGGAGGGATTAGATTTTTGTGTTCTTTTAATTTGCTTTTTATCTGGTTCGCCATGACACCGTGGGTTGAAGGGTCTGCCCTTGTACTATACTACCTATGTTCTGTGTAAAACTCACCATATACAACCCTGAGATCTATTTACTTGCAGGCATTCACATTAAACTGAAGAAGTACATCAGAAAACGACACATAAAGACTGACAAACAACCAATGTGCAACAGAAGACAAGTTGTGTAAATTAATAGTAACATGAAAAGCACCAGAAAGAAACATGCTGAATTAAAAGCATGTTTAATTTAAACAATTAGTCCTACACAGCAACGTTCAGGTAAATCACCAGAAAGTCACAGAATCAGGTTTATTATCACCGGCATGTGACGTGAAATTTGTTAACTTAGCAGCAGCAGTTCAATGCAATACGTGATCTAGCAGAGAAAATAATAATAATAAATCAAATAATTATTAATAATAAGTAAATCGATTACAGTATGCGTATATTGAATAAATTTTTAAAAACAGAAATTCTGTATATTTTAAAAAGTGAGGCAGTGTCCAAAGCTTCAATATCCATTTAACAATCAGATGGCAGAGGGGAAGAAACTGTTCCTGAATTGCTGACTGTGCGCCTTCAGGCTTCTGTACCTCCTATTTGATGGTAACAGTGAGAAAAGGGCATGCCCTGGGTGCTGGAGGTCCTTAATAATGGACGCTGCCTTTCTGAGACACCACTCCCTGAAGATGTCCTGGGTACTTTGTAGGCTAGTACCCAAGATGGAGCTGACTAGATTTACAACCTTCTGCAGCTTCTTTCGGTCCTGTGCAGTAGCCCCTCCATACCAGACAGTGATGCAGACTGTCAGAATGCTCTCCACGGTACAACTATAGAAGTTTTTGTGTGTATTTGTTGACATGCCAAATCTCTTCAAACTCCTAATAAAGTATAGAACTATCTTGCCTTCTTCATAACTACTGTACATCGATATGTAGGGACCAGGTTAGATGCTCAGAGATCTTAACACCCAGGAACTTGAATACTAAACACCACCAGAATAGTCTGAAAGCTCCGAGCAATTGACAAATGAGTGTGCTTGGGCACTCAGGTTTTACCAGACTGAACTGCAAACAAAAAGGTCGTCAGAAAATACTGAGAATGAGTTGCAGAGTCCTTGAAAATGAGTCCATAGGTTGTGGAAACAGTTCAGAGTTGAGGTGAGTGAAGCTGTCTCGCTGGTTCGGGAGATGGTAGATAAAGGGACCAAAATCAACCCAAAGTCACCGCAGCGAGTTTGCCGCAATTCTTGAAAACACTGTCCGGGAATCTTTTTCCCCCTATGGTCCACTCTCTCCTATCAGATTCCTTTTCCGGTCCCTAACCTTTTCCTCCTATCTGTATTCACCTACCACCTTCCAGCTAGCCTTCTCTCCCCCCAACCCCAACCTTTTTACTCTGGAATTTTCCCCATCCATTCGTAGGTTCTCGGTCTGAAATATCATTTCTATAAACACTGCCTGATCTGCTGAGTTCCTCCAGCATTTTGTGTGTGTTACTCTGACCTCAGACACTGTCTGACCCGCTGAGTTCCTCCAGCATTTTGTGTGTGTTACTCTGACCATCGACACTGTCTGACCCGCTGAGTTCCTCCAGCATTTTGTGTGTGTTACTCTGACCATCGACACTGTCTGACCTGCTGAGTTCCTCCAGCATTTTGTGTGTGTTACTCTGACCATCGACACTGCCCGACCTGCTGAGTTCCTCCAGCATTTTGTGTGTGTTACTCTGACCATCGACACTGTCTGATCTGCTGAGTTCCTCCAGCATTTTGTGTGTGTTACTCTGACCTCAGACACTGTCTGACCCGCTGAGTTCCTCCAGCATTTTGTGTGTGTTACTCTGACCATCGACACTGTCTGATCTGCTGAGTTCCTCCAGCATTTTATGTGTGTTACTCTGACCTCAGACACTGTCTGACCTGCTGCGTTCCTCCAGCATTTTGTGTGTGTTACTCTGACCATCGACACTGTCTGACCTGCTGAGTTCCTCCAGCATTTTGTGTGTGTTACTCTGACCATCGACACTGTCTGACCCGCTGAGTTCCTCCAGCATTTTGTGTGTGTTACTCTGACCATCGACACTGTCTGACCTGCTGAGTTCCTCCAGCATTTTGTGTGTGTTACTCTGACCTCAGACACTGTCTGACCTGCTGAGTTCCTCCAGCATTTTGTGTGTGTTCCTCTGACCATCGACACTGTCTGACCTGCTGAGTTCCTCCAGCATTTTGTGTGTGTTACTCTGACCATCGACACTGTCTGACCCGCTGAGTTCCTCCAGCATTTTGTGTGTGTTACTCTGACCATCGACACTGTCTGACCCGCTGAGTTCCTCCAGCATTTTGTGTGTGTTACTCTGACCATCGACACTGTCTGACCCGCTGAGTTCCTCCAGCATTTTGTGTGTGTTACTCTGACCATCGACACTGTCTGACCTGCTGAGTTCCTCCAGCATTTTGTGTGTGTTACTCTGACCATCGACACTGTCTGACCTGCTGTTCCTCCAGCATTTTGTGTGTGTTACTCTGACCATCGACACTGTCTGACCCGCTGAGTTCCTCCAGCATTTTGTGTGTGTTACTCTGACCTCAGACACTGTCTGACCTGCTGAGTTCCTCCAGCATTTTGTGTGTGTTACTCTGACCATCGACACTGTCTGACCTGCTGAGTTCCTCCAGCATTTTGTGTGTGTTACTCTGACCATCGACACTGTCTGACCTGCTGAGTTCCTCCAGCATTTTGTGTGTGTTACTCTGACCATCGACACTGTCTGACCTGCTGAGTTCCTCCAGCATTTTGTGTGTGTTACTCTGACCATCGACACTGTCTGACCCGCTGAGTTCCTCCAGCATTTTGTGTGTGTTACTCTGACCATCGACACTGTCTGACCTGCTGAGTTCCTCCAACATTTTGTGTGTGTTGCCAGTTCAACGACCATCCCGTGAGAAACCTCGGATTAACTTCCCATCGAAAAGGCAACCGTCTCCGACAAAATGCTGGAACCCCTCAGCACCGCAACGGCGGCCGGGTCCACAGTTTCACCGTCAAACTAAATTTTGTATCTAAGAAGATACATTTTCTCGCAGGCATTCACAGGAAAATAAAGAAATACCATGGATTTTACGCTTATGTCATGTCATCTCTGACATGTAGGTCTAAAAGCATGAAAGGCTCCCAGAAAGAAACTGAGTTTAATAAATCGCAAGTCAGAAATCAGAATCAGGTTTAATATATCATGATATTTGCTAACTTTGCGGCAGCAGTACAACACAATACAAAATAACAGGGGAAAAAACAAAATAACTGTAAGCATGTATATATATTAAATAGTTAAATTAAATAAGAATTGCAAAAACAGAAATAAAAAAGGGAGTGAGGTAGTGTTGATGGGTTCAGTGTCCATTCAGAAATCTGATGGCAGAGGGGAAGAAGCTGTTCCTGAATCGCTGAGTGTGTGTCTTCAGGCTCCTGTACCTCCTTCCTGATGGTAACAATGAGAAGAGGGCATGTCCTGGGTGATTGGGGGTACTTAATGATGGATGCCGCTCACTGAAGATTCTTGCGACGCACGATTCGTTCAGAATCAGAATCTCGATAAGGTTTCTGATCAATAACCTTTCTAATTTTATATGTCGTAAATTTTGTTCTTTTGCGATAGCATTACAGTGCAAAGACATAAAATAACGGGAGTTACTAAACAATTGCGTAACAGTTCAGAAATCTTACGATGGAGAATTGATTGTGTTCAACCTTTCGCGGCCGCGCAGAAAATGTAATTGTCGGAATGTGGAATCTTACAGCCCCAGATCTAATACCCGAAGGCGAGCGGGGTTGAGCTCAAAGGAGATGTGCGGGGTAAGGATTTTTTCTTCACACCGAGAGCGGCGGGGACGATCACAGCGTCCGAATCACCGATTGGTGTGCGCACTTTCCTGGAATGCGCTGCCAGAGCTGGTGACGGACGCGAACATGACGGGCGTTCGGATACGCACACGAGTGTAAAGGCAACGGAGGCACAGGGACACTCTGCAGGCAGGTTCAGTTAAACCTCTAAGTAATCCGGCACAACATTGTGGGTAGTAAGGTGCAATACACAACATATAATATACATTGTAAGAAATATATTAAAAAATAAACAATGTAAAAAGAGAGAAAAATGCTGAGATGGTGTTCATTGTCTATTCAGAAATCTGCTGGCGGAGGAGAAGTTGTTCCTGAAACCCTGAGTGTGTGTAGCAATGGGAAGAGGGCATGTCGTGTGGGTGGGGGCCCTGAATGATGGATGCCGCCTTTTAAAGCCGGCGGGGAGGCCTGTGCCCGTGGCGGTGCTGGCTGAGTACACAGCCCTCTCTCCGTAACCCTTTTCCGGTCGTGTGCGGGGGCGCCTCCGTACCAGACGGCACTGCAACCTGTCAGAATGCTCACCTGCAGAAAGTTGCTAGAGTCTTTGGTGACACACCAAATCTGCTGAAATTCCAGATGAAATATAGCCCCCGGCGTGCCTTTTTCATCGTTACATCCAAGCTCAATGTCGTAAATCAGGCCAAAAGCGACCGCATCTGTAAAGAAAAAAAATGTAGAGAAGAAATACTTATATAAAGTTATATAAAGTATATAACGTTATATAATATATGTAGAAAATAAATATTTAAATAAAGTAAGTTCTCTCCTCTGTAACCCCGTGAGTGTTTCCAGGAATGAATAGTTTTAGCCTGCCATTGTGTACAATCCGGGAAGATTCTTCCAGGATCGGGCATTGAGGTGGGAGAGCGTTCAGGGCGGAACAATACTTGCTCACACCACTCACTCTTTCAAGATGGGTGGCAGAGAGAGGGGGGGAGAGAAACGGGGGGGGGGGGGGAAGAGAAACGGGGAGGGGGAAGAGGAACAGGGAGACGGTAAAACAGAGGGAAAGGGGAGAGAGAGAGAGGGACAGAGGGAGAGACAGATGGGGGGGAGGTAGAGAGAGAGAGAGAGAGAGCAGTTGGTTGAATACTCCCAGCCACTGTCACGTCCCATGCGCGGTGATTGGACACAGTCCGCGAGTCAAGCTGCGAGAAAACACGAAAGCCGCACTCTCCCCGCTCACTTCCCATAGGCGCGTCTCTAACAAGGTTAAGACACGTTTTATTTGAAGCTTAAGGTTCTCCTATATCCATTTAACATATTTGACTCCCACCCCTCGCTAATTATACCGATTTTACAGATCTGAGGGCTTGTCGAAGCCGGTTAGAAAGTACTCTGCAAATTCTAAACTCCCCTGTTATGATTCGTTTCCAGGCCCGCGCGAGACCTTCGGCCAGCGGACGTCTGCATCTTCCGAGTTATTTAAGCGTGCTTCTCTGCAAACGCGGGTAAGCTCTAAATATCATTTGAACATTCAGCTTTTTTTTCCTAGTGGCGTCCGTCAAAGCAATAATACCTCGGAAACTTTTCTTTATCGTTACCAAGCTTGTATGTCCGGAGGGATGCTGGTTTCACTAATAAGAATCACTTCTGCGCCCAAAGGGCAATTGTGAACTTTGCAAAAGTTAGAACAAAAGATACGACAGCAGAACGTGGCGCGATTAAAATAAAATTCGATAAATACCCACTTGAATTCCCCGCGCTAGGACCAGGTAGGCAAGCGGCGAAAATGTCCAAGGTCTATGAAAACTATAATTTTAACTGGCTTATAAAAGATTTGACAATTCCAATGCCGTAATGTGACACTGGAAAATCCTCTTTTTTTTTTACGAGTTTAACGTAAATTAATCCTAAGCATTATTTTCCAACTATTTACCCTTAAGCCTCGTAAGTAAACCCGAAATCACCCTCGCCTCGCTGGTATATTTTTGCCTTCAGTTTTTATTGGTAGAATATTTTATTGATGCCTTAATTTTAGTTTAAACTTTGGACGCTTGTGGAAGGGAAATATTGTGAATATTTTAAACACTAATTTGTGTGCGTCTGCGTGTTTTCACCGGGCCTCTCTCTCTCGCTCTCTCTGAGCGGCCGGAGAACGAAAGCTTTACCATCTGAATCGAAATTTTACAATTTCCACAATATCCTTATAACGAAAATTAAATTACCCTCTGCATGGAATTAATCTCCCTTAATATATATGTGATATTGTTAATAGAATATTATAAACACATAGCATCGAAACCACTAGTAACCGCAGATGTATCCGTATTAATAACAGTGTCCTGTTGAAGGGTCTCGGCCCGAATCAGCGACTGTTTATTCATTTCCATAGATGCTGCCTGGCCCGCAGGTTTTCTCGTGTATGTGAGTAACAGTAGATGTTTGCTTTTTGAATTTTTTAAATTGGACTGACTCGACTGAAATTTGTTAGGCGCCATTGTCACCATCCAGAATTCCTTAGAAAATTAATTGAAGTCGTTGTGCCACAAACACAAGAGATTCTGCAGATGCTGGAAATCCAGAATAACACACACAAAATGCTGGAGGAACTCAGCAGGTCAGACAGTGTCGATGGTCAGAGTAACACACACAAAATGCTGAAGGAACTCAGCAGATCAGACAGTGTCGATGGTCAGAGTAACACACACAAAATGCTGGAGGAACTCAGCGGGTCAGACAGTGTCGATGGTCAGAGTAACACACACAAAATGCTGGCGGAACTCAGCGGGTCAGACAGTGTCGATGGTCAGAGTAAGACACACAAAATGCTGGCGGAACTCAGCGGGTCAGACAGTGTCGATGGTCAGAGTAAGACACACAAAATGCTGGCGGAACTCAGCGGGTCAGACAGTGTCGATGGTCAGAGTAACACACACAAAATGCTGGCGGAACTCAGCAGGTCAGACAGTGTCGATGGTCAGAGTAACACACACAAAATGCTGGAGGAACTCAGCGGGTCAGACAGTGTCGATGATCAGAGTAACACACACAAAATGCTGGAGGAACTCAGCAGGTCAGACAGTGTCGATGGTCAGAGTAACACACACAAAATGCTGGAGGAACTCAGCAGGTCAGACATTGTCGATGGTCAGAGTAACACACACAAAATGCTGGAGGAACTCAGCAGGTCAGACAGTGTCGATGGTCAGAGTAACACACACAAAATGCTGGAGGAACTCAACAGGTCAGGCAGATTCGATAGAAAAGAGTAAACAGTGGACGTTTCGGGCCGAACCCCTTCACTAGGACATCTTTAATAATGTATGTTTTTACTTACTGAAGGTACGAAAACAGGCTTGCTATCTACATGCACGTGTTAAATCCCACGCACATGTCGATATGTTTAATTTTGTGATATATTTTAAGTTACCGAATGTTTGGTTCGTTAATTTATACACGATCCTCTGCAAACCACACAACGCCAATTTCGTTACTAAAGAACGTTTTAAATTGCCACACAAACCAGTCACTAAATTTACACACCTTCCATGGGATTGCCACACACGTCGTTATCTTTAACAATATCTGTTTTGGGCTGGAACAACCGTTTCACAACGATATTACACACTAAAGTGTGGCCCCGCGGCCAACACACACACACAAGCGTCAAAATATTTATTCTCGGGTATTTTTGATTATTGAAGGTTTAGATAGCGAAGGGTCAAGACACCAAACACATATACAGTTACACCAAAAATACATTATAGACCACCCCCCCCCCGCCCCCGCCAAGTCCCTGAGTGACGTTCCCCAAATTGAGGGTGCAGTTACTGGTAGTCCAAAGACAAGCAAACACACACGCACGCAATCCAGCTTGTGAAAGTTTAGAGCAGGGGTTCCCAAACGTTCTTGTGCCATGGACCCCTACCATGAACCGAGGGGTTAGGAACCCCTGGTTCACCCCTCCCCTGCAGGTCCCACCACAATGCCAATGTCGTTATAACTGTACATTTTAAATTGCCGGAGAAGATGTTAGAAAAAGTCACTGAATGACACACCCTCGCTGGGAATTTCCACACGCGTCACGGCCTTTATCGATGTACATACCGGGTTACCGGAGCTTTCGAACAGCCGTTGCGCCGCGATATTGCACACCGATCCCGCTCACGCACACACACGCCAGTAACTTTAATAACGTGCATTTTGTGTTACTGAAGGTTTAGTTGGGCACCTACGCATCCCCACCCTCCGCAAATCCACACAATGCCAATAGCATTATTAATTTTAGACTGTTAGCAGTTCAGAAGACGTTTGCTAAATGCGCTGACTTTACCCACATTGCGAGAAAATCCCACTCTTTATCAACGTGTATTCTGGGTTATTAGGAGAAGTTTCACCGCGACGTTACGCACCAGCGCTACACACGTCGTTTTTCCCTTATTCGAGTGCTCCTATGTCTTAAGGTCTTTTTCAATCACCGAAGGTCCAGTTTGCAATTTGCACAAAATGTTTGATTGCAAATCCCACACAGTGTCAATATCTTTATTAGCGTGTAAATTGGATTTCTGAAGGTTTAGAATGTAACATTTAACCTACGGTCTCCGCGGTTTCCCTGTCTCCATTAGCGACTGTATGAAATACATTATTGTAACTGTTTGTTGTAAGATGGTAACTTAGTGATAGACTCTCGCGGGGGGTGGGGGGGGGGTATTAAAACCAGCAAAACTCTTGAAACGGCTTTTTTAACACTGCGAGGTCAGGACCGGGGCATTTCACCGGCGCGGGCAAACAAAGGGGAGACGAGAAGGCGCGTGAAAGTGCGGCATTGAATTATTCTTGGAAGAAAGTAAATGTTCCCACGTCCCCAATGGCTAAAACAAATCCCGTCAATCTTTTTTCCCCCCAAGGGACAGATATTTATGAAACAAACCATATAAAGCAGAGATTTCAATCAGGGGTCCACGGTCCCCTCGATTAATTCTCAGGATCCTGATGCACGATACAGTGTCCTGAGAGGGTCTCGGTCCGAAACGTCGACTATTTCTTCCTTTCCACAGGCACTGCCTGATCTGCTGAGTTCCTCCAGCATTTTGAGTGTGTTGGTCTGGATTTCCAGCATCTGCAGAATCTCTTGTGTACGTACAGAGAAACGTTCTTTTCTGTATAATTGTGCGTTACTGTTAATAACTACAGAACTCGTTTAAAATAAAACGCTTTGTTACAGAGTGCTTTTCCTCAAAACTAAGATTATTTTAAAGTACAGTCGATTGCAATCTTGCTGAAGGGTCTCGGCCCGAAGCATCGACTGTACTTTTTTTCCCATAGATGCTGCCTGGCCTGCTGAATTCCTCCAGCATTGTGTGTGTGTGTGTGTGTGTGTGTGTGTGTGTGTGTGTGTGTGTGTGTGTGTGTGTTCGTTCTTGCTTTCCAGAATCTCTTGTGTTAACAATATCAATTGAAGTACGTCGCAGCTTTAAAAGAAAATGCTATTGTTTATTTATTGGTTTGTGTGTCGTTAGCAAAGATTCCCAGTGCGGTGTTAATGTGTTCCGCGGGGGTTGTCAACGATAAGACAATAGCAGTAATTGAAGAGGAGTGGGCTCTTGATTTACCCGGCAGCCAAGTAAACAGGCCGGCCATTAACTCGAATTTCGATGTTGATAACATCTCTCTCGTTAAATGGGCGAACTGAGGTGTTGACCATTGGCCTGATTATTAATTAGCGCGATCCCCCCTAATTGCGTTTTCTTTCTCCGGTGAGAGGGACGGGATATTTCATTACAGATTATCCTCTAACCTAAAATATAGGACTCCAGGAAAATGATAAACACAAGAGATTCTGCAAATGCAGAATATGAAGTTGTGCGGTATTAAAATGAAACCGACGAAGGATTCTGCTTTTGGGGTTGTTTGGAGTGAACGCGCACAGGGATCGTAATCACAAATTAAATAGATACGTAGATGTGGATAATAAATCGCGCCCCACTAGGAAGTTTTACTGAATAAAGACGAGCTAGTGGCAACTTTTCTAGAGGGGAAATAATTATCTTTTAAAATACGTTTTGCTCTCTTCCAATTCTCATTTAATTTGGTCACACTCACACATACATGGGTTTTTCTTCTGTTTCGTGGATGTCTGCGGAGTAAGAATTTCAGTGTAAACGTTCTCTGATATTAAATTGAACCATTGATATAGACAGACATATATGGTATGTCCTATGTTGCAGGCGATCATTGGTCTCATGACCAAGATTGTTATTGGCTATATATAACCCTTGTGGGTGGCGTGTATGTGTATTTTTCCCTCACTCTCGGGTCTTCTACCAGAGGTCTGGGAGCTTCAGGATTTGGCGTAGTCTCTTTGCTGTTCCTAGTACTGTAGTGCGCTTTTCTGAACAAGATCTCAGATGTTGTTCCCGGGATTTGCTGGAGCCGCTCTCCCAGTCCAGGTGTCACAGCTCCAAGTGCTCCTATCACCATTCGGATTACTCCGGCTTTAACCTCCCACATCCTTTCTATCTGCTCCTTCAAGCCCCGGTATTATAAATGTGTATATATATAAAATACCTTTTTCTTTGCAACACTGATGGGGAATTTTGTTCTACCATTGGCTCTGACGTCCAAACCGTAAACTCTACGGTCAAGGCGGGCGAAACTCTTAATACGGCCTTTAATTACGTAACCAAGTTGTTTAATTCTAAACTCATTTTTTGTGTTTGGTTCAAACTCCAAACTCTAATGACAAACAGGAGATAATCTGTAGGTACTGAAGATCCAAAACAACACACACTGGGGACTCTAATTACTCTTCAATGAAACGCTTTAATAAAGTGTTTAATAGCTCTTTAATCAAACGCTTTAATAAAACGTAAAACTCGAATGCTGCCTTTCTGAATGCTGCTGGGTGAGGGATCTCACTGGCGCGGGTGTTTCTTGCTGTAATTTGTGGGTGTTTTAAATGTATCGCACCGTACTGGGGCCGCAAAGCAACTCATTTTACAATGTCCGTGACTATAAACCTGATTCTGATTCATGTTTAGTACATGAAGTTTTTAATCAATTGAAAAGTTTCTAAAAATAATTAATGAACTATAATATACTGACATTATCGTCAAGGTTTTGTGTATTCCATAGGACTCCCAAAGGAATCGAAATCTGTTGTAATTAAGTACGTGTTTGGCACAGCATTGTGGGCCAAAGGGTCTGTATTGTGCTGTAGGTTTTCTATGTTTCTAAATAAATTGACACGCTGGGCGTTTCTAACAGTTTTTATTTCAGGATACTTGTATCTGGAGTTCCTTTATTTCGCTCCTTGAGAACTATGTTACTTGAAAGTTTAGAGAAAGTTGTATTTATTTTTTATTAAGGAGTAAGCAAGTTTCACTCATCCCAACCCTGAACTGATCCACAACCTACGGACTCACTTTCAAGGACTCGACAACTCGTGTTCTCGGTATTTATCACTTAACTACTTTGTCCTTCTCTTTGTACATTTGCACAGTTTGCACAATGGTTGTTTGCCTGTCAGATTCAAGATCAGGGTTAATGTCACCGGCATATGTCACGACATTTGTTACCTTGGCGGCAGCAGTACACAGTAAATTACTGAAACACACACACACACGTATATTAAATCAACACACATCAAAGTTGCTGGTGAACGCAGCAGGCCAGGCAGCATCTCTAGGAAGAGGTACAGTCGACGTACAGACACGTATATTAAATAGTTATATTAAATCCGTAGAGCAAAAAAACAGAAATAATAAAAAAGTAGTGAGGTAGAGTTCATGGGTTCAATGTCCATTCAGAAATCGGATGGCAGAGGGGAAGAAGCTGTTCCTGAGTCATTGATCAGGCTCCTGTACCTCCTCCCTGATGGTAGCAATGAGAAGAGGGCATGTCCTGGGTGATGGTGGTCCTTAATGATGGATGCCGCCTTTCTGAGACACCGCTGCTTGAAGATGTCCTGGATACTACGGAGGCAGTGCCCGTGATGGAGCGGACTGAGTTTACAACTCTCTGCTGCTTACTTCGATCCGGTTCAATAGCCAGCACCCCCCCCCCACCCCAAACCAGACGGTGGTGCAGCTTTTGTGTGCTTTTTATTTATTCCATCCTATTTATTTGTTGTAATATGAATGCCTGCAGAAATTAATCTCAGGGTTGTATAATAGCGACGTGTGCATACTTTGATAATAAATTGATCTGGAAGCGCAAGACTTTCGTTCACAGGAAGGCCCATTTGTGGGTTTGATTTCTGCAATGAAGTCAGTTTTCCAGCGCTCGGCCAGGTGAAAAACAGAGCGAGGTGCTGTCCATGCAGACAGGAAATTGCAAGTAACACTTTGTCTGTCGCTTGTCGCCACTTTAAAGTGTGTTTGCGTGATTGCCGAGTTAGTTTTACCGAGTCTAGCACGTATAGAGAGCCAATTTCACTTTGTTAATTGCGCGGAATAGGAGGGTAGACACTTCAAATGCAAATAGACACCTTTTCTTTTGTAAATAGAGAACGGGATCGTTGTGAAATATAAGGACATGACCGGAAACAATAGATTTTCGCGCAAAGGCTCGGGCGAAAGTGGGCAGCGTCGAGACCACTCTGCTCGAAACGGCAATTAAATGCGTTTTGTCAGAGTCTTCGTTGTTCCTGGTGAGTAAGCGCAGATCTCGGCGGCATTAGGCAGTGCCGATCAGCGAGGAAGAGCGGGGCATTTCACCCTGGAGTCCTGAGGTCAGCAATTTCATTCCCAGGCATCTATTGTTCGCCTGAACTGCGAAACGTGATAAATATGTGGACCGGAGCGCACAGACTCAGAATAGAGGGGCGTCTCTTTAGAAAAGAGATGAGGAGGGATTTCTTTAGCCAGAGGAGTAAATTCATTGCCATGGACGGCGGTGGAGGCCGAGTCATTGGGTATATTTAAAGCGGAGGTTAATAGTCAGGGCGTCAAAGGTCACGGGGGAAAAGGCAGGAAAGTTGAGGTTGAGAGGGGAAATCAGGCATCACGGAACGGTGGAGCGGATTCGACGGGCCGAACGGTCTAATTCTGCTCTTATGCCTTGCGGCTGTGAGGAGATTCAGTGGAGCGGGGTCGGGAAACATCACGGGGCGAAGGTGAAGCGAGGCAGGAAGGGGGTAGCTGAGCGAAGGTGAGAGGAGATCTCTCCTGATCCGCGATGCTGGCGGGGCCGGCAGATTCAAACCTCACCCCCTCAAAAAGGGAAAGCAGCTGAGGAACACCTAGCCTCCTTTATCTTTAGAGACTGCTGAGGAGCGATGCAGTGGCAGTTTAAAGAAGGGACCTGTTAAACTGAACGTACAGAATGTCTCCAGTTGGATTAGCAAGAGGCTGCTCACAGAAAGGAAGCTCGGGAGAAGCTTCCTGCAAGGGAGGCAGGTCACGGCGTAAACGAATCGGTGGGACTTCTTTAAATGTAATTTTGATGATCTATTTTTAAAGTGATTTTCAAATCATCCGGCGAATGGAACTTGTGGGCGGTAAGATTTATTTTATTTTAGTTTATTTAGCGCGGAATAGATCCTTCGAGCCGCGCCGCTCACCAACCCCCCTATTCAACCCTAGCCCAACCATGGGACAATTTACAATGTCCAGTTACCCTACCAACCAGTTAGGTTCTTGACTGGTCAGGGAATGAAGGGATGCGGGGAGAAGGCAGGAGATTGGGGCTGAGAAGAAAATTGGATTAGCCATGATGAAATAGCGGAGGAGAATCGATGGGCCAAATGGCCTAATTCTGCTCTTATATCTTATAGTCATATATATTTATACTTCCTGTAATACATTTTTCTCTCTGTTATCATGCATTGGATCGTGCTGCTGCCGCAAAGCTAACATCTCACGACCTGTGCCGGTGACATTAAAGCTGATTCAATTACCTCTCGGCTGGGTGGTTCAGCACCCCATCCCGGTTACCCTGTTTCTTCCATCCTCAGTGCCCAAGAATCTCTCCGCCTCTGTCACAATTAGTCGGCGCCCGAACTTCCACAGCTCCTCTGGGCGGAGAATCGGAAGATCCATCACCCTTACAACGTGAAACATTATGGGACAGTCCTTGCCGTTCAGCTTATAATATTTAACCAACTCCGAGATCAATCCGACCCGTCTAAGAGTTTCTGAATTGTTCCTACCACCTACCAGTGTGCTCTATGCTCCCACCACTCTCCGGGTAAAGAGCTACCTTTGACAGCTCTCGATACTTTCCTCCAATCACTTCAAAGTTATGCCCCTTGTCTGAGCCATTTCCACTCTGGGAAAAGGTCTCTGACTGTCCATCCATCTGCGTCTCTTATCATCTTGTACATCTCTATCAAGTCTTCTTAGAATAAAGATTCCTTCATTTCTGATTCAGACATTATAACTGTTATATGAATGTCCGTGACCTTACAGGTAGCATTGTGCTGACCTGGGTTCAATTCCCGCTGCTGCCTTTAAGGAGTTTACTCAAATATATATATATATATAAAATAGTTAAATAAGAAGTGCAAAAATAGAAATAAAGAAGTAGTGAGGTAGTGTTCATGGGTTCAATGTCCATTCAGAAATCGGATGGCAGAGGGGAAGAAGCTGTTCCTGAATCTCTGAGTGTGTGTCTTCAGGCTCGTGTACCTCCTCCGTGATGGTAGCGATGAGAAGAGGGCTTGTCCTGGGTGATGGGGGCCTCAATGTTGTATGCTGCCTTTTCGAGGCATCGCTCCTTGAAGATGTCAAGGGTGGTGGAGTAGGTGTGCTGGGTGAATGGCCTGTGTTCCTTTCCATTCTCCCCACATTTGTAAATTGTAAATTAATTGGTAACTGTGTTAGTTGTTGTCACGGATACGGAGGTACAGTGGACAAGTACGTTTTGCATGGCGTTCCTACAGATGATTTCACCACATCAGTGCGTTGAGGCAGAACAGGGGGACAATAGCAGGGGGCAGAGTAAAGTGTCACAGTCATAGGGAAAGGGCAGAACAGGCAGACAGTAATGTACAAGGGGCAAGAGAAGGCAGGTAGATTATGAGGGCAAGAGTCCAATTTGTCATAGTAGAGGACCATCAAGGAGTCTGATAACAGTGGGGCAAAAGCTGTCCTGGGGCCTGGTGATAACTGATTTCAGGCATTTGTATCTTCTACTCAATGGGAGAGGAGAAAGAGAGAATGTCCAGGGTGGGTGAGGTCTTTGATTATGTTGGCTGCTTTACTGAGGCAGGGAGAAGTCCTGCTTCCTTGTAGGCGGTGGGTGTGATGGAGAGTGATGAGGGGGTTGACTTCAGGGAGATAAGATGGGGTGGTGGTGTGGATCTGGATGAGGCATTGAACTGGACAGAAGGATGGTGTGGACGAGAGGAAGATGTGGATGAGACAATGGTGTGGATGGTCTTGCTTTGTTAGGACAATGAAATGGACAGACAATGGTGTGGAATGTGGGATGGTGTGACAGTGTGGACAGAGAGATGGAGCGGAGAGGCAGATGAAGCTGAGAAATGTGAAGTGTTAGTTTCTTGGGAAGAATTAGAGGTGATAGAAACTAGGAGCTGTAATTCTGAAAGAACAAAATGACTCAGTTTGTTGAAATTGATCAAAAAGGCTAGAAAATGGTTCTAAAAATCAGAAGGGTTTTCCAGCTTTGGAACTGAAAGCAAGAGGAGGGGTGTGGTGGTGGGAGACTGAGGTGGAAAGACAAGGGAATGTAGAAGCTGCAGATCTGGAGCAATGCACGGCCGATCAGGCAACGTCTGCCGAGGGAAATGGACGGTTGAAGTTCCCGGTCGAAACCCTTCATCTGGTCTGAAAGAGAGAGGGGGAGTAAAGAAGGGACTCAACTGGAAATGTCGACTATCCATTTCCATCCACAGATGCTGCCCGACCCACAGGGTTCCTCCAGAATCTAATGTCAAACACTGCTGGGTTACGCAGGAGATCACTTTTGGGTTCCATGGTTTAGAAAAGATACAAAGAGTTTTGAGAAATCGTGGAAGAGATTTACCACAGTGATGGGCTGGGGTGGCGAAAGTACACTTGAGAGAGAGAGAGGGGTGAATGTATGCATGCCAGACAGAGAGAGAAAAGTTTGAGGGCACAGAAGTACTTATACCAGACAGAGACAGAAAGAGGGAGAAAGAGAGAGAGGAGGGGTGAAAGTACACGTGTGAGAGAGAGAGAGAGAGGCACAAGGCAAAACAAAGTACTGGAGGAGCTCAACCCCACTGTCCATGTCACCCCACAGACACTGTTCCACCCACTGGTTGCAGAATCCGTAATCACTTGTCCTCCGGGAATGAAGGACATTAGTTCAGACTTGTATCAGGCAGGCAGCCAAGAGCGACACACAAAAAATGCAGGAGGAACTTAACATATTAGCAGAATTAGGCCATTCAGCCCATCGAGTCTGCTCCGCCATTCCATCATGACTGATTTATTATCCCTTTTAACCCCATTCTCCCACCTTCTCCCTGTAACATTTGACATCCCGACTAATCTAAAACCTGTCACCTCTGCTGAATGGGGAGGTTCGGCTGGTGGCAGATGGAGTGGGGTTACAGAGAGCAAGTCACACACACAGACATACAGTCACATTCACACAGACTCTCTCACACACACACGCTCACACACACTCTCTCACACACACTCACACACACACACACACACACTCACACACACACATTCTCACACACACTCACACACACTCACTCACACTCTCACACACACACTCACACACATGCTCTCTCACACACACACGCTCACACACACACACACTCACACACACACACACTCTCACACACACACTCACACACTCACTCACACACACTCACTCACTCTCACACACACTCACTCACTCTCACACACACACACACACACGCTCTCACACACACTCACTCACACACACACCCTCTCACACACACACACTCACATACACACTCACACACTCTCACACAAACACTCTCACACACACTCACTCACACTCTCACACAGACACTCTCACACACACACACTCACACACACACAAACTCTCACACACTCACACACACATTCTCACACACACTCCCACACACACTCACACACACACTCACACACACTCTCACACTGACACTCACACACACACACTCACTCACTCCCTCACTCTCACACACACTCACACACACTCTCTCACACACACACTCACACACACGCTCACACACACACTCTCACACACACACTCACACACACGCTCACACACACACTCACACACACACTCTCACACACACACACAAACACATAAAATGCTGGAGGAACTCAGCAAATCAGGCAGAAAAGGTTAAAACATTTAGGACAGGGATGAGGAGGAATTTCTTTCGCCAGAGGGTGGTGAATCCGTGGAATTCATTGCCACAGATGGATGTGGTGGCCAGGTTAGTGGCTATATTTAAAGCAGCGATTGATAGGTTCTTGATTAGTCACAGTGTCAAAGGTTATGGGAGAAGGCAGGAGATTGGCACTGAGGAGGAAATGGATCAGCCATGATGAAATGGCAGAGCAGACTCGATGGGCTGAATGGCCTAAATCTGCTGCTATGCCTCATGGTCTTATGGAGGGGGATAAAAAGTTGATGCTTTGGGGTTTAAAAGCCATAAGGTTTATAAACCAGGGCTTGGAGGTTGGGTGGTCGGGACCTCATCACGGGAGGGGAGATCTGATAGAGGTTTACAAGATTATGAGAGGCAGAGATCGAGTGGACAGAGAGTATCTGTTTCCCAGGGTAGCAATGCCTAATACCAGAGGGCATGCGTTGAAGGTGAGGGGGGGTAGGTTCAAGGGGAATGAGAGGGGTAAGTGTTTTTACTCAGAGTGTAGTGGATGCCCTGTCTAGTATGGTGGTAAAGGTTAATATATTAGAGGGTTTTAAGAGGTGTTTAGGTGTAGGGAAGATGGGGAGATATGGACTTGGTGTAGGAGAGATTAGTGTTTGAGCATTTTTGATTTGCTTTCTATTTGGTTAGCACAACATTGTGGGCCGAATGGCCTGTTCCTGTGCTGTACTCTTCTGTGTTCTATTTTTCTGCCTTTCTGCTGTGCTTGAAGGAATGAAACATAGTCCTCTTCGGCAGCCAGGGTTCGCTCATCCGCCTCCGGCGTTCTGAGGCAGCCAGGGTTCGCTCATCCGCCTCCGGCGTTCTGAGGCAGCCAGGGTTCGCTCACCTGCCTCCGGCGTTCTGAGGCAGCGCTACATTCCTGAGGCGCCCGGCTCTCTGATGCGATATTAAACCAGTTGTTTGCACGCTGGGGTCAATGGTTAACAATATAAGGAAACACAGAGTGAGGGGTGGCGAGTTGGTGTGGGGTTTGTGGGTGGGGTGCAGATATCTCCAATGTCTTTGTGGCAATATTTAACCCTAAATTAACATCGGCCAATCAGACTACTGTTCCCTCCCACATAGTTCTCGGTTTTTCTGTCTAAGAGTTTCTTAAATGCCCCGAATATATCTGCCTCTACCACCCCACCCCCCAGCAACAAATTCCACGCACAAGCCACTCTGTGTATAAAAAACAACTACTCTGACTTCCCTCTCCCTCTCTATGTCCTTCCCAACACCTTAAAATGATACCCCAAAACCCAGATCCCACACAATTCCTTCCTCCACCGATGCTGCCGAGTTCTTCCAGCGACTGTGGGAGGTATTGTGAGGGGCAAAATGGACTGTGGGTGGTATTGTGGGGGGCAAAATGGACTGTGGGAGGTATTACAGGGGGCAAAATGGACTATGGGAGGTATTACAGGGGGCAAAATGGACTGTGGGTGGTATTGTGGGGGGCAAAATGGACTGTGGGAGGTATTACAGGGGGCAAAATGGACTATGGGAGGTATTACAGGGGGCAAATGGACTGTGGGTGGTATTACAGGGGGCAAAATGGACTATGGGAGGTATTACAGGGGGCAAATGGACTGTGAGTGGTATTACAGGGGGCAAAATGGACTGTGGGAGGTATTGCGGGGGCAAAATGGACTGTGGGTGGTATTGCGGGGGGGGGGGCAAAATGGACTGAATGGCCTGCCCGTCTTGCTGTATGCTCTTTCCACACTCGTGGATGTTTTGGAGGTGTGTGAGGCAGACAGCGGGCAAATCTTAACGTGTTCAAGGGCGTTTTGAAGTCAAATTTGGCTGCAAATTCCAAAACATTCTGAGCTAACAGCAAAACCCCCGGGGGAACTCGGTGGGTCTCTGGAAACAGAACAATTTAGACTGTCTTGCTTTTGTTAGTCGTTCTTTCGCTGTAAGGCATATCTTTCATAAAACATAGAGCGTAACACAGTTCCGTTCCTTTGGCCCATGATGTGCTGACCCAAGATCATTTGAACACTCCCTTCTTACACAGCCCTCCATTTCTCTATCATCCATGTGCCTAGCTAAAAGTTTCTCAAATGTCCCTAATGTGCAGTGCCCATAAAAAGTATTCACAACCGCCCCTGCATGTTTTCATGTTTTATTGTTTTACAACATTGAATCACAGTGGATTTAATTTGGCTTATTTTGACACCGATCAAGAGAAAAAGACTTCTTTGTGTCAAAGTGAAAGCAGTTTCTACAAATAGGTCTAAATTTATTACAATTATTAAACACACAGTAATTGATTACACCCCCTCCAAGTCAGTATTTAGTAGATGTACCTTAGGCAGCAATTGCAGCCTTGAGTCTGGGTGGATAGGTCTCTATCAACTTTGCACATCTGGATGCTGCAATTTTTCCTTATTTTTCTTTACAAAACTGCTCAAGCTCTGTCAGATTGCATGGGGATCGTGAGTGAACAGCCCTTTTCATGTCCAGCCACAAATTCACAATTAGGTTGAGGGTTAGACTCAGACATGGCCACTCCTGGACATTAATTTGTTTGTTTTTAAGCCATTCCTTTGCAGCTTTGGCATTATGTTTGGGGCCATTATCTTGCTGGAAAACAAATCTTCTCCCAAGTTGCAGCTCTCTTGCAGACTGAATCAGGTTTTCCTACAGAATTTCCCTGTATTTTGCTGTATTCATTTTACCCTCTACCTTCACAAGCCTTCCAGGGCCTGCTGCAGTGAAACATCCTCACAGCAAGAGCCGAGAGCTAATATTTCATATTAATATAGGTCCCTGGTCAGACCGTACTTGGAGTACTGTACTCAATTCTGGTCACCTCACTACAGGAAGGACGTGGATACTATAGAGAAAGTGCAGAGGAGATATACAAGGACGTTGCCTGGATTGGGGAGTGTGCCTTATGAGAATAGGTTGAGTGAACTTGGCCTTTTCTCCTTGGAGCGACGGAGGATGAGAGGTGACCTGACAGAGGTGTATAAGATGATGAGAGACATTGATCGTGTGGATAGTCAGAGGCTTTTTCCCAGGACTGAAATGACTAACATGAGAGGGAATAGTTTTAAGGTGCTTGGAAGTAGGTACCGGGGGATGTCAGGGGTAAGTTTTTCACACAGAGAGTGGTGGGTGTGTGTGGAATGCACTGCCAGTGGCGATGGTAGAGAAGGATACAATAGGGTCTTTTATGAGACTCCTGGATAGGAACATGGAGCTTAGAAAAATAGAGGGCTATGCAGTAGGGAAATTCTGGCCAGCTTCTAGAGTAGGTTACATGGTCAGCACAACGTTGTGGGCTGAAAGGCCTGTGATGTGCTGTAGATTTCTACGTTTTATGATGCAGCCATCACCACGCTTCACAGTAGCAATGGTCTGTGTTTGATGATGTGCAGTGTTTAGCTTACACCAAACATAGCATTTAGTCTGATGGCCAAAAAACTCAATTTTGGTTTCATCAGACCTTTTTCCAGCTGACTTCAGTGTTTCCTATATGCCTTTTGTTAAACTCAAGCTGAGATTTCATGTGAGTTTTTTCCAACAGTGGCTTTCTCTTTGCCACTCTCCCATAAAACCGCACCTGGTGAAGCTCCCAGGCAACAGTTGTTGTATGCACAGTCTCTCCCATCTCAGCCACTGAAGCCTGTAACTCCTCCAGAGGTGTCAAAGGTCTCCTGGTGGCCTCCCTCACTAGTTCCCTTCTTGCATGGTCACTCAGTTTTTGAGGACAGCCTGCTCTCAGGGAGACTTACAGCTGTGTCATATTCTTTCCATTTCTTGATGAGTGAGTTATCTGTACTCCAAGGATTATTTAGTGACTTGGAAACTTTTTTGTATTCATCTCCTGACTTGTGCTTTTCAATAACCTTTTGTGGAGTTGCTTTGAGTGTTCTTTTGTCTTCTTGGTGTAGTTTTTGGCAGGATACTGACTCACCAACAGTTGGACCTTCCAGATACAGATGTATTTTTACTACAATCAATTGAAACATCTTGACTGCACACGGTGATCTCCTTTTAACTAATTACGTGACTTCTGAAACCAATTAGCTGCGCCAGTGATGATTTGGTGTGTCATCTTAAAAGGGGTGAATACTTATGCAATCAATTATTTTGCATTTTATATTTAGATCACTTTGTAGAGATTTGTTTTCATTTTGACATGAGAGTCTTTTTCTGTTGATCACTGTCAGATAAGCCAAATTAAATTCACTGTGATTCAATGTTGTAAGACAATAAAACATGAAAACTTCCGGGCAGGGGACTGTGACTGTCCCTATCACCACCCCTGGCAGGGTGTTCCATACACCCACCACTCTCAGTGAGAGAAAAAATCTTGCATATGACATCACCCCCCCCCCCATACTTTTCCTCCAAACACCTGAAAATTATGTGCCCTGGTATTAGCTATTTCTGCCCTGGGGGAGAAAGTTTCTGGCTATCCTCTTGATCAATGCTTCTTGTCTTATACACCTCTATTAAATCACTTCTTATCCACCCTCACTCCAAGGAGAAGTCAAACCATTCATTGTCAATGAACTATATACATGTATACTGCCAAATTGAACTTTGCTCCGGACCTATCCTCATTAGACATGCTTTCTAATCCAGGCTACATTCTGGTAAATCTTAAACACAAAATAATCTGCAGATGCTGTAAAAGATCAAAGCAACACTTTCAGTACACTGGATGAACTCAGCAGGTCGGGCAGCATCAGTCAGAAACGATGAGTCAACGTTTCCGGCCGGAACCCTTCGTCAGGACTGAAGAATGAAAGATGGGGAAGGATTTGAAGAATGCTTGTAGCTTCAGTTGAAAGACCAGTAATTTGAAAGACAAAAGGGTGGGCGAGGGGAAGCATTGAGGTCATAGCCCTGAAAACAATGGGTAGTAGAAGGAGGTGGAACCATGAGGGAGGTGGTAGGCAGCTGGGGGACGGGGCAGAGTGAAATAGGGATAGGGGACGGGAGGGGGAGGGAATTGCCAGAAGTTGGAGAATTCTATGTTCATACCAAGGAGCTGGAGACTACCTAGACGGTATATGAGGTGTTGCTCCTCCAACCTGAGTTTAGCCTCATCATGGCAGTAGAGGAGGCCATGTATGGACGTATCTGAATGGGAATGGGAAGCAGAGTTGAAGTGGGTGGCTCCCGGGAGATCCTGTCTGTTGTGGCGGACGGAGCGGAAGTGCTCAACAAAGCGGTCCCCCAATCTGCGTCGGGTTTCATCGATGTAGAGGAGGCCGCACCGGGAGCCCCGGATGCAATAGATGACTCCAACAGACTCACAAGTGAAGTGTTGTCTCACCTGGAAGGACTGTTTGGGGCCCTGAATGGTGGCAAGAGAAGAGGTGTAGGGACAGGTGTAGCACTTACGCTTACAGGGATAAGTGCCGGGTGGGAGATCAGTGGGGATGGACGTGCGGATAAGGGAGTGGCGGAAGGACCGATCCCTGCGGAAAGCGAAGAGGGGTGGAGAGGGAAAGATGTGCTTAGTGGTGGGGTCCTGTTGAAGGTGGTGGAAGTTGCGGAGGATAATGTGCTGGATCCGGAGGCTGGCGGGGTGGTAGGTAAGGACAAGGGGAACTCTGTCTCTGTTGTGGTTGCGGGAGGATGGGGTGAGGGCCGAAGTGCGGGAAATGGAGGAGATGCGGGTGAGGGTATCATTGATGACGGCAGAAGGGAAACCACGATCCTTAAAGAAAGACGACATTTGAGATGTCCTGGAAAGGAAAACCTCACACTGGGAGCAGATGCAGCGGAAACGGAGGAACTGGGAATAGGGAATGACATTTTTTCATGTGGCGGAGTGGGAAGAGGTATAGTCGAGGTAGTTATGAGAGTCAGTGGGCTTGTAGAAGATGTCAGTGGACAGTCTGTCTCCAGAGATAGAGACTGAGAGATCGAGAAAGGGGAGAGAAGTGTCCGAGATAGAGCAAGTGAATTTGAGGGCTGGGTGGAAGTTAGAAGTAAAGTCGATGAAGTTGACGAACTCAGCATGGGTGCAGGAAGCAGCACAAATGTAGTTGTCAATGTATCGAAGGAAAAGTTGGGGAGCAGTACCAGAATAGGTTTGGAGCACAGACTGTTCCACATAAGCAACGAAGAGGCAGGCGTAGCTGGGTCCCATGCGAGTTCCCATAGCTACACCCTTAGTCTGAAGAAAGTGGGAAGAGCCAAAAGAGAAGTTATTAAATGTGAGAACCAGTTCCGCCAACCGGAGGAGGGTAGTGGTGGTGGGGAACTGGTGAGGTCTATTATCCAGGAAGTAGTGGCGAGCTTTGAGCCCTTCTTGATGGGGAATGGAGGTGTTTAAGGATTAGACATCTCTTCTGGTAAATCTCCTCTGCACCCTCTCCAGAGTTTCCACATCCTTCCTGTAATGAGGTAACCAGAACTGAGCAGAATATTCCAAGTGTGGTCTTAGTACAGTCCATACTCCCAGTGTACTGGTGTATGCCTGAAATTAGTTTGCGAGTGCCAAGGTAGAATGGAGAACTTTGTTTGCATGCAATCCAAACAGACCATTCCACTGAGACAGTACGAGGGAATGTACGTTGTGTGCCTGTGATCTTGCTGCAAGCACATTTTTCAGTGTACCTACACCTCTCCGTACCTGAGTGCACGTAGCAGTAAATGCAATCTGAGATTCTAAATATTTGACCCTTTGAACCCAGAGAATCAAAATCAGGTTTATTGTCACTGACAACTGTCATGAAATTCATTGTTTTGTGAGAGCAGCATGGTGAAATACATAAAACAATTAATTACAATAAGATAGAGATGTGTGAGAGAGTTATGGAAAAGTATGGCACAGAAACAGGCCCTTCAGCCCATCTAAACTGCCTACTGCCATTGACCCGTGAGAAGTGTGGATTGGGACATGGATGGGAGGCTGTGGTCCCAGAGCAGGTCAGCGCGAGGAGGTAGTTTAAATGGTTCAGCACAGACTACATGGGCCTGTGTTTTTCTATGACTCTGACTCCACTATTTTTGCACTGCTTTTTTTTAAATATGTATTTCTTACTGCAATTTGTAGTTTTAAAAATGTATGACAATATACTGCTGCCGCAAAATTACAGATCTCACGACATATACCAGTGATATTAAACCTGATTCTGATTCTAGGCGCTGGGCATGGATAATGAAGCGAAATTTGCACAAAACAGATGTTTAAAATCTTAAACTCAAAAAATAACGTTGGAAGTACTCTGCAGGTCAGACAGTGTCAGATTAGAAACTAAAAACCATTGTATACATTTCTGTTACTTTTGTTTACATAATATCAATGGGGAAATGTATCTATCTATATTCTTTGTATTTAAAATAGTTGCCAATAAGATGGAAAATGTTTTTTAAAATGTAGTATGTTATTTTCGAACATGAGACAATCTGTAAATGCTGGAAATCCAAAACAACACACACAAAAGAGAGTAAACAGTCAACGTTTAAGGCCGAGACCCTTCATCGGGACTGGAAAACAAGGAGGAAGACACCAGAATAAAAAGGTGGGGAGAGGGGGACAGCTGGAAGGTGATGGCTGAAGCCAGGTGGGTGGGAAAGGTAAAGGTCTGGAGAAGAAGGAATCTAATAGGAGAGGAGAGTGGACCGTAGGAGAAAGGGAAGGAGGAGGGGATCCAGGGGAAGTGATAGGCAGGAGAGAAGTAAAAGATCAGCGTGGGGAATAGGGGAAGTGGGAAGGAGGAAGGGAAAGAGACCAGGTGACAGGTGATGGGTGAAACCAGGTAGGTACTCTTTTCCATAGATACTGCCTGACCTGCTGAGTTCCTCCAGCATTTTGTGAAGATGTTATTTTGTAGTTTTTTGTTCAACAGCAAGAAACCTGGACTGAAGTTTAGATACAGAGGAGATTAGTGTTATCCAAGAACAGCTATTCCAATAGAACAGACATGGAAATGATATTTAGAACATAAAACCATAAGACAAAGGAGCAGAATTAGGCCATTTGGCCCATCGAGTCTTCTCTGTCATTTCATCATGCCTGATCCATTTCCCTCTCAGCTCCAATCTTTTGCCTTTCCATGCCCTGACTAATCAAGAATCCATCAACTTCTGCCTTAAATATACCCAGTGACTTGGCCTCCACAGCTGCCTGTGGTGACAAATTCCACACATTTACCACCCTCTGGCTCAAGAAATTCCTCCTCATCTTGGTTCTAAAAGAACGTCCCTCTATTCTGAGGCCGTGTCCTCTGATCTTAGACTTGTCCACTTGCTCTTGATATCCACTCTATCAAGGGCTCTCACCTTTCGATAGATTTCAATGAGGCCACCTCTCACTCTCCTGAGTAGAGGCCCAGAGCCATCAGACGCTCTTCATATCACAAGCCGTTCAATCCTGGATTAATCTTTGTGATCCTCCCTGGAGCCTGCTCCAGTTTCAACATGTCCTTTCCAAGATAAGAAGCACTAACCTGTTCACAATACAAGTGGGACCTCACCAGTGAAGTCCCAACATTACATCCTTGCTTTTATATTCTAAAACTACTCTCATTTTATTGTAATTTGAGTATTTGCAGAGTTTTTCTCCAGGTTTTAATCCATATTTATGCAAGGGAAATGGCCCAATCAGGAATCGAACTCAGGTCACTGGGTTGAAAGTCTGGCTGAGAGGACTGAGAGTGAACCCCATTGCAGAAACCGTGGTGCAGACAAAAGTTGATATGCAGCAGATTCAAAAGCATGCTTTACTTTTTTTTAGCCAAGATGGTAGTGGATTTGGCCCAGTACAACACAGGTAAAGCCCTCCCAACTATTGAGCACCTCTACATGAAACACTGTCAGTGGAAAGCAGCATCCATCATCAGAGATCCCCACCACCCAGGCCATGCTCTCTTCTTGTTGCTGCCATCAGGTAAAACATACAAGAGCCTCAGGACTCTCGCCACCAGGTTCAAGAACAGTTCCTACCCCTTACCATCAGGCTCTTGAACAAAAGGGGATAACTACACTCACTTCCCCATCATTGAGATGTTCCTTCAACCAATGATCTCACTTTAAGGATTCTTTATCTCATTATCTCATGGTCTCATTATCTATTGCTTTTTTTTATATTTGGATTTGCACAATTTGTTGTCTTCTGCACTCTGGTTGATCTTTCATTGATCCTGTTATAGTTACTATTCTGAGTATGCCCGCAAGAAAATGATTCTCAAGGTTGTATATGGCGACATAAATGTACTTTGATAATAAAATTTACTTTGAACTTTGTGACGGGCAAAAACAGGCAACCAGTCCAACTCAAAAATGCAGAAATGCAAACACAAATGCAGAAATCCAACTCCTTGATGCACACGTATATTCCAGGAATAGCAGGCAGCAAGCCACAGAGAATCTCAGAAAAAAACACAGAGAATCTCAAAAAAAGAGAGGCTCTTGCTATTTACAAGATCTCACTTTAAGATTGAACAAACTAAGGTACAGGAAGCAGGGTTTAAATACCCAGATGTTAATTAGGAACGAGTTCAGTCAATGATAATAACAAGCGAGTCCTATTGGTTCTGGGAAGAAAACCCTTGGGAATCTATGTCTGTCCCTGCTGGCCAACCCCAGAATAGACTGGAGTCCTCACAATTCACTGAATCTGATTAACTACACTGGAATTCTTTTGAGATGAGTTGGTCTGCGTTCCAAACAGTTTGCCTATCATTGTGTTTGTCAATTGCTGGACATAATACAGGATGAAACAGCTTTTTAAAAGTGGCAAGGCGTGACCAGCGTTTTCTGCTTTCAGTGTGATTGGGAGTGATGAATCGAGATTTTCAAACATCTACCATTACTTAACCCACCTTGACAGGACACACTTTCTCCTCTCAGTGGGATAAGAGTGTTTTGGGACTGTAATGGGCTCCAAAGCACTCAGAGACACTTCAAAGTTCAAAGAAAATTTATTATCGAAGTACATATATATTATCATATACAACCCTGAGATTCATTTTCTTGTGGGCATTCACAATAAATCCAACAACTATAATAGAATCAGTGAAATACGTACCACACCCAACAGGGCAGACAATCAGAGTGCAGAAGGCCAACAAATGCAAATACAAACAGAAAGAAATAATAATAATAAACAAATAAACAACAAATATCCAGAACATGAGATGAAGAGTCTTTGAAAGTGAGTTCATAGGTTGTGGGAACATTTCAATGATGGATGATGGGGCGAGTGAAGTTGAATGTAGTTATCCCCTTTAGTTCAGGAGCCTGATGGTTGTGGGGTAATAACTGTTCCTGAACCTGGTGGTGTGGGACCTGAGGCTCATTGTGGTGAGTGTAGTTATCCACACTGGTTCAGGAGCCTGATGGTTGAGGGGTAATAACTGTTCCTGAACCTGGTGGTGTGGGACCTGAGGCTCATTGTGGTGAGTGAAGTTATCCACACTGGTTCAGGAGCCTGATGGTTGTGGGGTAATAACTGTTCCTGAACCTGGTGGTGTGGGACCTGAGGCTCATTGTGGGGAGTGAAGTTATCCACACTGGTTCAGGCGCCTGATGGTTGTGGGGTAATAACTGTTCCTGGACCTGGTGGTGTGGGATCTGAGGCTCCTGTACCTCCTTCCCAATGGTAGCAGTGAGAAGAGAGCAGGTCCTGGGTGGTGGGGATCCCTGATGATAGATGCTGCTTTCCTGCGACAACATTTCATGTAGGTGTGCTCAATGGTGGGGAAGGATTTTACTTGTGATGGACTGGACCGCATCCACTACTTCTTTGTAGGATTTTCCGTTCAAGGGCATTGGTGCTTCCATACCAGGCTGTGACGCAGCTGGTCAGTACACTCTCCACTACACATCTATAGAAGTTTGTCAAAGTTTAAATGTCGTGCTGAACCCGCAAACTTCTAAGGAAGCAGAGGCACTGCTGTGCCTCCTTTGTAATGGCACCAAGTGCTGGGCCAGGGCAGGTACATTTCTTGTCAAAGCATGTACGTTATCAAAGTATATACACAAACCTGACCTTCGTCCTCCTGCTGGAAGCCACGAAATTGAGAAGAGGGACGGGGTCTGTTGAGTTGAGCACCACCAGCCATCAGCCACTGTATATTGGTATTTTGGAGATTTTTCACAAGTTTTAAGCCAACAAATTACCGACTCAAAAGAAATACTTTGCAAAGATAAACATGTTTTGTGTTTCCTCGAAATGTTTATGCGTAAATCACTGTTTTCAAATTTCATTCCCTACTGCCTGGCAGTCACAGCTATTTGCCCTTGGAGTGTGATTCGGATGCAAGGAGGTGCGGAGAATCTTTGATGGGTTTGTCATCAAATGTATACCTTGTCTCGGACTGAAATAACATCCTACTCGGTTTCTTCTGTCTGCCTTCTTGTAGTGACGATCAGACTGGGGTAGGATAGCGACTCGTCTGCCTGGGCCATTCAGGAGAGAGAGAGAGACTCTTAACCCGAGTCTAACCTCGAGCATGATGTCCTACATTAAACAACCACATTATGCAGTCAACGGGCTGACCCTTACCGGCTCGGGTATGGACCTCTTGCACTCGGCCGTCGGATATCAAAGTAAGTCGTTAATATTTTGTTCAGACTCCCTTTTCCTCACCATTCCCTCCAGGGTGTGCAGCCACGCAGTAACCGAAATGCTTCCGTGCTCATAGCCTCTGTTGCCACGCAGCTGGAAACTTCTTGTACGTAATGTTAATTTAAAGTGCTGTGCAGATTTTAGACCGCGTAAAAAAATAAAATAAAATAAAAAAAATTCCTGCTCTATTCCACACACACACATATAACAGCTGAGCCCGGGATTGAAAACAAGAGAGAATCTGCAGATGCTGGAAATCCGAGCAGCACACACAAAATGCTGGAGGAACTCAGCAGGCCAGGCAGCATCTATGGAAAATAGTACAGGCAACGTTTTGAGCTGAAACCCTTCTCCAGTCCTGCTGAAGGGTTTCGGCCTGAAACATCGACTGTACATTTCAACATAGCTGCTGCCTGGCCTGCTGAGTTCCTCCAGCATGTTGTGTGTGAGGCTAGGATCGAGTCTGGGCTTCAAGAGCTGTGGGGCAGGGGTTCTGCTGCTTGTGACTCTCACTCTGAGTTGCGGGGTGGGGAGCTGAGGTCTGTGTGATACTTCCAGCTGCAGCTCACTGGTCACTGATGTCTGCCTTCAAACAGACAATTTTGGGTGCGAGACCCTCTCTGACACTGGGGCATTGATTCAAAGTGAAAGAAGATGCAAGGTTTGCTAAGTTATGTGAAGAACAGATAAAGATTAAAGATTAGATTTATTTGTCACACGTACAGTGAAATGCGTCGTTTGTCCGAGAATGTGCTGAGGGAAGTCTGCGAGTGTTGCCGTGGCCCTGGCATCAACATAGCTCGCTCACAACCCACTAACTCTAACACAGCTTACCCTTAAGCTTTTCACCTTTCACCCTTAACCCATGACCTCTAGTTCTAGCCTTACCCAATCTCAGTGGAGAAAGCCTGCTTGCAGCTACCGTATTGATACCCCTTATAATTTTGTATGCCTCTAATCTTCTACATTCTAAGGAATGAAGCCCCCACTTACTCAATCTTGCTCTGTAAGTTAGAATATAGGGATCAGGACATCCTGAGGACATGCAGTTTTATAGAACTCAGAACATAGCTTAGTACAGGCCCTTTAGTCCATCATAACTGTGCCAAACATGGTGCCAAATTAAACTCATCCCTTCTGCATGCACGTGATCCACATCTCTCCATTCTGCGCACATTCATGCGCCTGTCTAATGATGCCGAGACGCAACCTCGGATGCGCTGGACGCATCACCAGTGATGTAACCTGGGGTCATCGGGGGTTTCGAGTCTTTCAACATCAGACACGCTCGCCCAGGCGACCCAGCCAGGGTTGGTGAGGCTTGCGTCCCAGCAGCATTGGTCCACGGGTTACGCTACGTGATCTAAAGCCATCTGGAGGCTCACTCAGCAGCCTCTCTGACGATCCTGGTGGCTCTTTCTTTGTAGCCCCCTGTAGTGCCAAGGCGAGAGTAGATTCTGCAGAGCGAGCAGCCAACGAAACCTCCACACCCCATCTCTGTAGGCTCGTACCATGTCCTCCGCCCCGTCTCTGGCACTGCTCTACCAGCTCCTGGGGTTTGCCTTTCTTATGCTTGAACACCACCTCAACCCGGTCTTCCCAAGAAACTCTCAGTTCTACCATGACCATCTGCTCTGAGATTTCTGACAGAATAGCCATGTCAAGCCTCAGTGATGATGATGTGATGAAGTCAGGGAACTTTAATTGCTTCTCAAAACCGACTGAGCTCCTTAAACACCTCTGTCATATCTGCCTCCACAACCGCCCCTTGCAGCACATTCCAGCCACCCACCACTCTCTGCGTGAAAACTTGCCTCACACAGCTCTTGTAAATTCCCGTAAATGCATGCCCACTCCTCCAGGACGACCACTACCTTGTCATGGAGTTTGGAGGCTTGCAGGCCTCGATGACCCGGAGAGCTATGTTGGCTGGAGTCAGGGTTTTGTCACCCGTGCCAAACAGGTCAAAGGGTAGAGGACAGACTCAGAGTGGTCCACTGGTCCTCCAGGTTCGGGGGTGGGGGTTCAGCTCAGGGCTAACATCCCTGGCTGGTCAAACAAAACTGTTACGGAAACAGCAATGAAGAATCCTTCTGCATCTGAGTGCGACGGTATTCCTGAGTCTCCACCTGGGACTTACATGACTGACAGTAGTGAAAACTGAGCTGACGAAGAAAGCTCTGAATACTGTTAGTGACGGAGGACCTTCACTGCTGCCCTAGGTGCTAATGGTGTGATGGGCAAAAAGTAAGCGTCCTTGCTAGTATTTGACATTTCTACCTTGGGAGGGGTGGTAAAAAAGCTTGTGGCGGTCTACCCTAGTGTTAATTAGAATGAGAATGGGGTTTGTTATTACAGTCTAATATGTTGTGAAATTTGTTTTGTGGCAGCAGTAATGTGCAGAGACACAAACATTTCCATAAATTACAAATTAAAAATAATTTTTTTTAGAAAAAGGAGTACTGAGTTAAATGACAAGAGAAAATCTGCAGATGTTGGAAATTCAGGCAACACACACAAAAATGCTGGAGGAACTCAGCAGGCCAGGCAGTGCCTATAGATTTAAATAAACAGTCAGGGTTTCAGGCCGAGAACCTTCTTCAGAACTGCGGAGGAAAGGAGAAGACTCCAGAATAAAAAGGTGGGGAGGGGGGAAGGAGGGTAGCTCAAAGGTGACATGTGAAGCTAGGTGGGTGAGAAAGGTCAAGGGCAGGAGGAGAATGGATCATGGGAGAAAGGGAAGGAGGAGGGCATGGGCCCAGTAATGGATGTCTTCTTGAGGCATTTATAATGAAGATTTCCTGGATGGTGGAGAGCATGGTGATGCAGCTGCCTGAGCCCTCAGAGCTCTGCTGTAAACTCTTCCTAGTGTAGATCGTCGAAGGTGTGGAGGGTGGGGAGAGCCAGTGAGAATGCAGGGAGACAAATCTACAATGTTTTTATTTATATATTGAGATACAGAGCAGAGTAGGCCTTTCTGGGCCTTCCAGCCAAGCTGCTCTGCGACCCCTCCACTTAATCCTGATTAGAGCTCATCACAAGCTCCTTGTGTTGAGAATGATTTTCCTCATGATGTCGCTTGGTTGTGCCACCATTGGAATTCTGTTGGAATGCCTATGGATAACCTTTTGATTCCATATTGTCATGGGATTCTGCTGTTCCTCTGCACCTGGGTTCAGTCATTGCCAACACTTCCTGTGACTTACCCCTCACATCACCCCTTGAATCTACCCCCCCACCTTCAATGTAAACCTTCAGGTATTAGACATTACTACCCTGGGAAACAGCAACTTTGAAGGGTAGCCATTGTTTTCAGTGGGTACTACATCTACTAACGTGTGCACTGCACTGGATTGGAGAGTGAGTTTGTCAATCTGGCGGGAGAAAATTATGTTGGGAATGGTGAGAGTAGAGCGCCGCGGGAGAGGTGTAGGACAGATGGCAGAGAAGGAGTATCAGGGGCAGGGGGCGGCGTGGGTGCAGACACACCCAGCCCTGAGACACCAGGCAAGGTCTTTTGATTCCAAACAATTGGTTTATTGATCATTACAGAATGTCTCTCTGGTGCTTCCCGCTCCCTCTTCTCTCTCTTCTGCTGTTCCCAACCATGATTCCCTGTCCCTTCCTACTCTCTGTCCTCAATAGAGACCCAGATCAGAATCAGGTTTATCATCACTCACATATGTCATGAAATTAGTATTTTTGTGGCAGCAGTACGATGCAATACATTAAATCACTACAGTACTGTGCAAAAGGCTTAGGCACTGTACTGCTCATCATGGAAATGGGTTCTTCAGTCTTTACAACAGAGATGAGGAGGAATTTCTTTAGCCAGAGGGTGTTGTCAGATGTCTGATCCTCAGGGTTCTTTCAGGAGTCAGGAATGATGAGAAGTCTTAATTCCAAGATCTCAGTTTGTTTTAGAGTACAAACAAACATATAAATACTAAGAAAACTAAATAAAGAGCTGAGAAACAGTGCTAAGGGGGAACTAATGCAAAGACAAAAGAATAAAGGTGGTGCTTGAAAAATCTATCACCTTTGTAGATAAAGTCAGGGAAATTCCTCAGATAGGAATAAACTAGTTAATAGGTTACATATTTAAACAATAACATCACATAGGTAATGTGCTAATACTTAGCCAATGAAAAATGAGAGTGGTGATAAACCAGTAGTTTAGCTGCTATACCGCTTTCTACCAGTCAATGTGAAAAATTTAAGAGTTTGTTAAAAAGTACAAATTTTATAAAAAGTATTATTAAAGAAAAGTGGTTTCCAACAGTGATAAATCTGTGCAATTATTTGCCACAGATGACCGTGGAAGTTGTGTCATTTGAGTGTATTTAAAGTAGAGATTGATAGTTTCTTGATTAGTCAGGGCATCCAAGATTATGGGGAGAAGGCAGAAGAATGGTGTTGAGAGGGATAATAAATTAGCTATGATGGAATGATGCCGTAGACTTGATGGGCTGAATGGCCTAATTCAGCTCCTATGGCTAATTTTTTTATTCTTTGATAATAAACATACTTTGAATCTTTGAATTCTGTAACCTTCAGAAGGTGACAGAGTCAGACTGTACTGAACAAGACCCTTCAGCCCAACTCATCTAGGCTGACCCAGATGCCTACCGAACTAGGCCTATTTGACTGTATTTGGCCCAATTCCTATAGAGCACAGGTTCCCAACCCGGGATCCATGGACATGTCGGTTAATGGTCGGTGCCCATGGCATGAAAATGGTTGGAAAGGCTTGCTTTAAACCTTTCTAATCCAGTCACAACAGCAGTTTGTTAATTGGGGAAGAATCAGTGAGATGCACTCTGTGGCTACATTATTAGATACCCCTTGAACCCGATAAAGTGGCCACTGAGTATATGTTCGTGGTCTTCTGCCGCACAGTTCAATGTGTTGTGCATACAGAGATGCTCTTTTGCACACCACTTTTGTAACATGTGGTTATTTGAATTACGGTCACCTTGAGCCAGTCTGGCCATTCTCCGCTGAACTCTCTCACTAACAAAGCGTTTTCATCACGGAACAGCTGCTCACTGTAAACTCCAGAGACTGTTGTGCATGAGAATCAGTTTCTGAGGTACTCACACCACCCGTCTGTCACCGACAATCATTTCAAAAGTCACTTAGACCATATTTTTTCTGTATCATGATGTTTGGTCTGAACAGCAACTGAGCCTCTTGACCATGTCTGCATGCTTTTATGCATTGAGTTACTGTCACATGATTGGCTGATTAGATGTTTGCATTAATGAGCAGGTGTACCTTGTAAAGTGGCCACTGCGAGACAAAGACAAGACAAATTCATCTTAAAATCCATTTAATGATAGTCAAAATACTTCTTTCCTTAAACTTAATACTTAAATAATCAATGAAGTTTCTTTGTAATGTTAAAAAACACTGCAGGAATTTAGTGCACAATAATGATCCCATAAGTTTCCTCATGGTGCCTGGACAATAAGTTTTAAGTTAAGGAGATAGTGCAAGCAAGTTCACTGGTTCCATTTACTATCAGAGAATGTATACAGTATACAACCTGAAATCCTTACTCCTCACTGACATCCTCGAAGCAGATGAGAAACCCCAAAGAATGAATGACTGGGAAACAACATAAGAACCCCAAAGTCCCTGCTCCCCTCCCACACAAAAGCAGCATCAACTCTCCTCCCACTCTCCGTCCACACAAGTAACAGCAAAGCCCCAAAGAATGACCATGGTCTAGAGTCCATCAAAAGCCACCGTTCATCCCAACAGTTCAACATCCCACAGGCTCTCTTGTGTCTGCAGAACTACATATATATTAGATAAAAGCATGCACGCAGGAGATGGCTCTAACTGGTGGATTCACATTGCAATGAACGAGAGAGAGAGAATGATGTGTATGCATAGACAACAGCGCATGTGCAGACAACAGATCAATATTTGGTGCTAAGGGAGGGGTGTCATTCCCTAAAAGAAATAGATCCATACACTACACTTCCTCCCCCTTTAAATTAATGCAACATAAAACCATAAATGTACAAAACATTCAATTTCCCTTTCATAAACCCATATACCAAATAAACATGCTTTCAGAATAACAGCTCATAACTAACTTCACAGTTCTAAAGGTTCAGTCTTCTGGTTGGCGTCTGTTTCTTTCAGGATATCTCCTCTGGACCTGTGGGGTGGCATCAGATTTGGCAGGCGTCTTGTCTAAGCCAACATTCTCGGTTTCCAGCGTTGCGTTGCTGTCAGTGACATCATCACAAAGAGATAAGTCTGGTGGATGGAATGTGTCCATCTTGTTGGATGCAATCGACTCAGTGTTCTTTGGTTGAGCATCCGGTTTCTGGTCCACATGACATCTCTATGTCTGATTTCCAAGATCCACTGTATACGCCAGTGGTCCAGTTCTTGCAGCTATCCTACTGGGTCTCCACTTGTCTTCTTGGTAATCAGACGCCAGAGCTTCCTGTCCAATCCCAAAGCTCCTTGCTGCTCCACTTGGATACTGGCTGAACTGTTTATTTTGTACTTCCTTTCATAGGTCTGGTTTCAGGAGGTCTATGTGATTCCTGCTCATGAACAGCATTGCACGTGTTTGATTTGTCGTGGCATGAACAGAGTTCCAATGCACAAAAAAGAAGTTGTCCACCTTGTGGTGTAGAGAAAAGTCCCCCCTGTCCGTTGGTTTCATGGACTTCTTGAAGGTTTGGATAAACCTTTCAGTTAAACCCATTTGTTGCTGGGTGGTGAGGAGCTGACTTGAGATGTCAGATGCTATTTCTCTTCATGAACAGTTGGAATTCTTCTGACGTGTATTGTGGTCCGTTGTCACTCACAATGTGTTCTGATAAGCCATTTCTAGTGAAGATAGTCCTCAGAGCAGAGACAGTCTTTGCTGATGTGGTTGACTTCACTGGTATAACCTCTGGCCACTTTGAATGAGCATGCACAGCATTCAGGAACGTGTAAACCATGAATGGCCCAGCAAAGTCAATATGTACACTTTGCCATGGTGACGGTGGCCACTCCCACCGGTATAACCTTTTGGCATCCTGAATAATTTTTGGCCAAGTCTTCGATCTGTTTATCTATTCCTTCCTCAAACACCTGATTAGCATTAAGCAGCTGTGACAACCTCTGGTTAGTGCTACCATTTGGGCTGCAGTTGCCTTTTAATGCCACACTGAGAGCTTTGATTTAGTGCCAGCCTAGTTGGATTTTTCTCAACCATTTACTTCTGAAAAGTGCTGGCCCTCCACTTTTCAATACATATCTTAGAAAACGGCGTTCTGAGAGGCGGGACTGCGCAGGCCTGTGACGTCGGGCAGTGCAGCGTGGCAGATTTAAAAGGGCAGACATCCTGCTTCGGGTTTGATTCGAAGAAGGAGTCTGAGAGTCTGAGTGGGAGTGCCGAGAAAGACATTTTTGAAATTTTCGTTATTTTTTTTTCTCCAACGGCGTTCTGAGAGGCAGGACTGCGCAGGCGTGTGACGTCGGGCTGTGCAGCGCAGCAGATTTAAAAGGAACAGAGCTTCATAGAGCGGGCAGCGTAGTTTGCAGGTGGCGGAGTGAGCCGGGAGCAGAGTGACTTAAGGGCTTCGGCTCAACGGGCTTAGGCGGAAACGGGCAAGGTGAGGGAGGTTTGGCATTCATTTTCTGTTGTTATTTGAGGAGAGGGGCAGTATGAGTGTGAGGGCAGTTTGCTGTTCTCGGTGTCGGAAGTGGGAGGCCCTGGAGTCTCCAAGCCTCCCGGACGTTTACATCTGCGCCAAGTGCATCGAGATGCAGCTCCTAAGGGACCGCGTTACGGAACTGGAGCTGCAGCTCGATGACCTTCATCTGGTCAGGGAGAGTGAGGAGGTGATAGAGAGGAGTTGCAGGCAGGTGGTCACGCCGGGGCCACGGGAGGCAGACAAGTGGGTCACGGTTAGGAGGGGGAAGGGGAAAAGTCAGGTAATAGGGAGTACCCCGGTGGCTGTGCCCCTTAACAATAGGTACTCCTGTTTGAGTACTGTTGTGGGGGACGGCTTACCCGGGGGAAGCGACAGTGGCCGTGCCTCCGGCACAGAGTCTGGCCCTGTAGCTCAGAAGGGTAGGGCAAGGAATAGGAGGGCAGTTGTGATAGGGGACTCGATAGTAAGGGGGTCAGGTAGGCGATTCTGTGGACGCAGTCCAGAGACCCGGATGGTAGTTTGCCTCCCTGGTGCCAGGGTCCGGGATATTTCTGATCGTGTCCAAGATATCCTGAAGTGGGAGGGTGAGGAGCCAGAGGTCGTGGTACATATAGGTACCAATGACATAGGTAGGAAAAAGGATGAGTCCTGAAAGGAGAATATAGGGAGCTAGGAAGGGAGTTGAGAAAAAGGACCGCAAAGGTAGTAATCTCGGGATTACTGCCTGTGCCACGCGACAGTGAGAGTAGGAATGCGATGAGGTGGAGGATAAATGCATGGCTGGGGGATTGGAGCAGGGGGCAGGGGTTCAAGTTTTTGGATCATTGGGACCTCTTTTGGCGCAGGCGTGACCTGTACAAAAAGGACGGGTTGCACTTGAATCCTAGGGGGACCAATATCCTGGCAGGGAGATTAGCGAGGGCTACTGAGGTGACTTTAAACTAGAATGGTTGGGGGGTGGGAATCAAATTAAAGAGGCTAGGCGTGAGGAGGTTAGTTCACTACAGGGGGATGGGAACCAGTGCAGAGAGACAGAGGGGTGTAAAGTGAGGGTAGAAACAAAAAGTACTATGGAGAAAAGTAAAAGTGGCAGGCCGACAAATCCAGGGCAAGCATTAAAGAGGGCCACTTTTCAGCATAATTGTAAAAGGACTAAGAGAGTTGTAAAAGAGCGCCTGAAGGCTTTGTGTGTCAATGCAAGGAGCATTCGTAATAAGGTGGATGAATTGAAAGTGCAGATTGTTATTAATGATTATGATATAGTTGGGATCACAGAGACATGGCTCCAGGGTGACCAGGGATGGGAGCTCAACGTTCAGGGATATTCAATATTCAGGAGGGATAGACATGAAGGAAGGGGAGGTGGGGTGGCGTTGCTGGTTAAAGAAGAGATTAACGCAATAGAAAGGAAGGACATAAGCCGGGAAGATGTGGAATCGATATGGGTAGAGCTGCGTAACACTAAGGGGCAGAAGACGCTGGTGGGAGTTGTGTACAGGCCACCTAACAGTAGTAGTGAGGTCAGAGATGGTATTAAACAGGAAATTAGAAATGTGTGCAATAAAGGAACAGCAGTTATAATGGGTGACTTCAATCTACATGTAGATTGGGTGAACCAAATTGGTAAAGGTGCTGAGGAAGAGGATTTCTTGGAATGTATGCGGGATGGTTTTTTGAACCAACATGTCGAGGAACCAACTAGAGAGCAGGCTATTCTGGACTGGGTATTGAGCAATGAGGAAGGGTTAATTAGCAATCTTGTCGTGAGAGGCCCCTTGGGTAAGAGTGACCATAATATGGTGGAATTCTTCATTAAGGTGGAGAGTGACATAGTTAATTCAGAAACAAAGGTTCTGAACTTAAAGAGGGGTAACTTTGAAGGTATGAGACGTGAATTAGCTAAGATAGACTGGCAAATGACACTTAAAGGATTGACGGTGGATATGCAATGGCAAGCATTTAAAGGTTGCATGGATGAACTACAACAATTGTTCATCCCAGTTTGGCAAAAGAATAAATCAAGGAAGGTAGTGCACCCGTGGCTGACAAGAGAAATTAGGGATAGTATCAATTCCAAAGAAGAAGCATACAAATTAGCCAGAGAAAGTGGATCACCTGAGGACTGGGAGAAATTCAGAGTTCAGCAGAGGAGGACAAAGGGCTTAATTAGGAAGGGGAAAAAAGATTATGAGAGAAAACTGGCAGGAAACATAAAAACGGACTGTAAAAGCTTTTATAGATATGTGAAAAGGAAAAGACTGGTAAAGACAAATGTAGGTCCCCTGCAGACAGAAACAGGTGAATTGATTATGGGGAGCAAGGACATGGCAGACCAATTGAATAATTACTTTGGTTCTGTCTTCACTAAGGAGGACATAAATAATCTTCCAGAAATAGTAGGGGACAGAGGGTCCAGTGAGATGGAGGAACTGAATGAAATACATGTTAGTAGGGAAGTGGTGTTAGGTAAATTGAAGGGATTAAAGGCAGATAAATCCCCAGGGCCAGATGGTCTGCATCCCAGGGTGCTTAAGGAAGTAGCCCAAGAAATAGTGGATGCATTAGTGATAATTTTTCAAAACTCGTTAGATCCTGGACTAGTTCCTGAGGATTGGAGGGTGGCTAATGTAACTCCACTTTTTAAAAAAGGAGGGAGAGAGAAACCGGGGAATTATAGACCGGTTAGCCTAACGTCAGTGGTGGGGAAACTGCTGGAGTCAGTTATCAAGGATGTGATAACAGCACATTTAGAAAGCGGTGAAATGATCGGACAAAGTCAGCATGGATTTGTGAAAGGAAAGTCATGTCTGACGAATCTCATAGAATTTTTTGAGGATGTAACTAGTAGAGTGGATAGGGGAGAACCAGTGGATGTGGTATATTTGGATTTTCAGAAGGCTTTTGACAAGGTCCCACACAGGAGATTAGTGTGCAAACTTAAAGCACACGGTATTGCGGGTAAGGTATTGGTGTGGGTGGAGAGTTGGTTAGCAGACAGGAAGCAAAGAGTGGGAATAAATGGGACCTTTTCAGAATGGCAGGCGGTGACTAGTGGGGTACCGCAAGGCTCAGTGCTGGGACCTCAGTTGTTTACAATATATATTAATGACTTGGATGAGGGAATTAAATGCAGCATCTCCAAGTTTGCGGATGACACGAAGCTGGGTGGCAGTGTTAGCTGTGAGGAGGATGCTAAGAGGATGCAGGGTGACGGATAGGTTGGGTGATTGGGCAAATTCATGGCAGATGCAATTTAATGTGGATAAATGTGAAGTTATCCACTTTGGTGGCAAAAATAGGAAAACAGATTATTATCTGAATGGTGGCCGATTAGGAAAAGGAGAGGGGCAACGAGACCTGGGTGTCATTATACACCAGTCATTGAAAGTGGGCATGCAGGTACAGCAGGCGGTGAAAAAGGCGAATGGTATGCTGGCATTTATAGCGAGAGGATTCGAGTACAGGAGCAGGAAGGTACTACTGCAGTTGTACAAGGCCTTGGTGAGACCACACCTGGAGTATTGTGTGCAGTTTTGGTTCCCTAGTCTGAGGAAAGACATCCTTGCCATAGAGGGAGTACAAAGAAGGTTCATTAGATTGATTCCTGGGATGGCAGGACTTTCATATGAAGAAAGACTGGATGAACTGGGCTTGTACTCGTTGGAATTTAGAAGATTGAGGGGGGATCTGATTGAAACGTATAAGATCCTAAAGGGATTGGACAGGCTAGATGCAGGAAGATTGTTCCCGATGTTGGGGAAGTCCAGAACGAGGGGTCACAGTTTGAGGATAGAGGGGAAGCCTTTTAGGACCGAGATTAGGAAAAACTACTTCACACAGAGAGTGGTGAATCTGTGGAATTCTCTGCCACAGGAAACAGTTGAGGCCAGTTCATTGGCTATATTTAAGAGGGAGTTAGATATGGCCCTTGTGACTACGGGGGTCAGGGGGTATGGAGGGAAGGCTGGGGTGGGGTTCTGAGTTGGATGATCAGCCATGATCATAATAAATGGCGGTGCAGGCTCGAAGGGCCGAATGGCCTACTCCTGCACCTATTTTCCATGTATGTTTCTATGTAAAACAGCTTGTTGTAGTCAGCCTCTGGAATTATGGATAAATCTGACCCTGTATCTGGCTCCATTTTCAGATTTACACCAGACACATCTATCGTGATCCTGATGATTTTGCAATCTGCTTCAGTATTACGATGCAGTTCCAGGCATGACAGTTCACCTTTATCAGATTCTGTTGTTTGATTCTGTTTTCCATTTGGTAATTTTATGTATTTACTTAGATATGTGTTTGAGACTTTTCACTCAGTTTTTATCTGCCTTGCACATTCTCTCTGTGTGATCTTGTCTGTGACACTTTCTGCAGACTTTTTCTTTGAACCACCAGGCATTTGCATCATGGGAGGATTTGCCACATCGATATCATTTTTGCCTTTTTGCACCATTCAGGGACACTGTGCCAATAGCCTCATTTCAGTGCTTTGACTACACATACCACGTACAAGTCTGTCCCTTAATGCATCAGAAAATCCATCTCTAAAGTCACAGTACTGGGAAAGTTTGCACAGTTCTGCAATGTATTCAGAATGCTTTCACCTTTTGACTGTTTCTTTTGTAAAATCTAAATCTCTCAGCTTTTGCCAATGGCTTAGGATACAAGTGATTTTGTAAAATTGTAACAATTTCGTTGAAGCTCTTGCTTGCTGGCTTTCCAGGGATTACTAAGTTGCCTAAGAGACTGTGTGTCCTTCCACCATTAAGCTAAGAAGCATAAGAGCTTTCTTGTACTCCCCCATGTTGTTTCTGTTACAAGACAGTTCAACTCTCTTGACGTACAACTCCCAACCTTCATTAGTGCTTCCAAATTTGTCAACTTCCCTGACTGAAGCCATGGCCACGCTGTTTTCACTTTATATTTAGTGTGTCTTTCAAAGTTACTCATGCGTCCTTTGGCTTTTTCGTGCTGTTTAACTCTCGCTGTTTCGTCCCGCCACTATCGGTGCAGTTCGTGATATTCTCAGACATTCAGGTTCATACTCATAGCCAATTTGCTGTGTCTGTGCACAACTACATATCAATTAAATAAAAGCATGAACGCGAGAGATGGCTAGTGTATTCGCATTGCAGTGAGAGAGAGAAAGAGAGAGGGAACAATGCACATGAGCAGACAACAGCGCATGCGCAGACAACAGTGCATGCACAGGTGACAGATCAGTACTGGTGGGGCTGGGGGTGTGTTCATTGCTCTAAAAGAAATAGAGCCATACATTACGTCTCTCTCACACCAACAAGGGAGAGAGAGATATCACTCCTTTCACAGCAAGAAGGGGCCAAACAGCTCACTGTTTCACTGTTAGTGGAAAAAGAGGCATTAGGAGAAGAAGAATTTAAGTTGTTTCAGTGACGGGCTGGGAGAAATTGCCCTCTGACACCATCTGTAGCTCCACCCACATTCACCAAAACTTATTAATTGGGATGCAAAATATTTTAACCAGAACAGATTTTCAAAAATACTTTAGTTATAAAAGCAAGGCGGAGCCGGTGTACTTTTTGGCAAGTTTACAAGGACGTTGCCGGGTCTGGAGGACCTGAGTTATAAGGGAAGATTGAATAGGTTAGAACTTTACTCCTTGGGACATAGAATGTTGAGAGAAGATTTGATAGAGTTATACAAAATTATGAAGGGTATAGATAGGGTAAATGGAAGCAGGCTTTTCCCACGGGTTGGATGGAATTATGACCAGAGGTCATGGGTTAAGGGTGAAAAGTGAAAAGTTTAAGAGGAAAATGAGGGGAAACTTCTTCACTCAGAGAGTGGTGAGAGTGTGGAATGGGTTATCAGCACAAGTGATGCATGCGAGCTCGATTTCAACGTTTAAGAGGTTTGATAGGTGTGTGAATGGCAGGAGTATGCAGGGCTATGGTCCCGGTGCAGGTCAATGGGAGTAGGTAGTTTAAATGGCTCATCATGGACTAGATGGGCTGAAGGGCCTGTTTTTGTGCTGTCCTTTTCTATGATTCCATCTCCTATGAGACTATAAGAAATAGGAGCACTAGGCTATTTGGCCCATTGGTTCTGCTCTGCCATTCAATCATGGCTGATTTTCTATCCTTCTCAACCTCATTCTCCTCATAACCTTTGACACCCTTACTAATCAAGAACCTAGAAACCTCTGCCTTAAATATACCCAATGACCTGTGTCCACAGCCACCTGTGACATTGAATTTCACAGATTCACCACTCTCTGGTTGAAATTCTTCCTCATCTCCATTCTAAATGGACGTCCCTCTCCTCTGAGGCTCTGGTCCTAGACTCCCCCACTATAGGAAACATCCTCTCTACATCCACTCTATCTGTGCCCCCTGGTCCAGGACTCCCCTAAAATAGGAAACATCCTCTCCACATCCACTATCTGTGCCCTCTGGTCCTAGACTCCCCCCAACTATAGGAAACATCCTCTCCACATCCACTCTAACTGTGCCCTCTGGTCCTAGACTCCCCCACTGTAGGAAACATCCTCTCCGCATCCACTCTATCTGTGTCCTCTGGTCCTAGACTCCCCCATTATAGGAAACATCCTCTCCACATCCACTCTATCTGTGCCCTCTGGTCCTAGACTCCCCCACTGTAGGAAACATCCTCTCCGCATCCACTCTATCTGTGTCCTCTGGTCCTAGACTCCCCCATTATAGGACACATCCTCTCCACATCCACTCTATCTGTGTCCTCTGGTCCTAGACTCCCCCACTACAGGAAACATCCTCTCCAAATCCACTCTATCTGTGTCCTCTGGTCCTAGACTCCCTCACTGTAGGAAACATCCTCTCCACATCCACTCTATCTGTGCCCTCTGGTCCTAGACTCTCCCACTATAGGAAACATCCTCTCCACATCCACTCTATCTGTGCCCTCTGGTCCTAGACCCCCCACTGTAGGAAACATCCTCTCCGCATCCACTCTAACTGTGCCCTCTGGTCCTAGACTCCCCCACTGTAGGAAACATCATCTCCACATCGACTCTATCTGTGCCCTCTGGTCCTAGACTCCCTCACTGTAGGAAACATCGTCTCCACATCCACTCTATCTGTGTCCTCTGGTCCTAGACTCCCCCACTACAGGAGACATCCTCTCCGCATCCACTCTATCTGTGTCCTCTGGTCCTAGACTCCCCCATTATAGGACACATCCTCTCCACATCCACTCTATCTGTGTCCTCTGGTCCTAGACTCCCCCACTACAGGAAACATCCTCTCCAAATCCACTCTATCTGTGTCCTCTGGTCCTAGACTCCCCCATTATAGGACACATCCTCTCCACATCCACTCTATCTGTGCCCTCTGGTCCTAGACTCCCCCACTATGGGAAACATCCTCTATATATCCACTCTATCTGTGTCCTCTGGTCCTAGACTCCCCCACCATAGGAAACATCCTCTCCACATCCACTCTATCTAGGCTCGGGGTTTCCAGCCTGGTATCCACAAACCCCTTGCTTAATGGTATTGATCCATGGCATAAAAAAAGGTTGGGAACCCCTGATCTAAGCCTCTCAATATTCAGTAGGTTTCAATGAGATCCCCTTGACATTCTTTGAAAGTCTGGTGGGTATGACCAACACAGTCAGAGGAAGTGCTGGGGGTAGCTTCCGGCACCGACATAGCATGCCCACAACTTACTAACCCTGTACTGAGTATTTTTGGACTGTGGGAGGAAACCAAAGCACCAGGAGGAGACCCACGCAACCACAGGGAGAAGGTACAAATGAACCATGACCGTACAGCTGGCGCTGAAATTGTTACGCTAACCGTTATGGTTCCATGACACTGGGGGCATGAGTGGTATTGTTTCACTACCGTTACTTGTCATGTTCTGTTGTCTTGTGTTCTCTGCCGAGCATTGTGGGCGTACTGCAATGGTGCCAGGTTTTCAATTTGGTGTCTCCTTCACTGAGAGTCAGCATTGGTCACAGGTGGGATGGGGTGTGGTGATGGGTAAATGAGGCTTGATAGGGCACAGCCATCAGCCAATTTGCAGAGGACACCTAGACTGAGGGTGCAGTGGACAGCAAGGAAGGCTATCGAAGAATAGTTGGACACCGAGGAGTGTGGTAGAACAAAGGGATCTGAGAATACAGCTCCATCATTTGATGAAAGTGGCAGCACAGGTAGACAGGGTTGTAGAGAGAGCTTTTGGCACATTGGCCTTCAGAAATCAAATTACTGAGTACAGGAGATGGGATTTATATTGAAGATGATTAGGACATTGGTGGGTCACCCACTCACAGGAAAGATGTAAATAAGGTTGAAAGAGTACGGAGAAAATTTACAAAGTTGCTGCTGAGACTGGAGGACCGGAGTTATCAGGAAAGGTTGAATAGGTTCGGACTTCACTCCCTGGAGTGAAGGAGAAAGAGAGGGGATTTGATAGAGGTGTACAAAATTATGAGAGGTATAGATAGGGTAAATGCAAACAGGATTTTTCCACTGAGGTTGGGTGAAACCAGAACTCAAAGTCATAGATTAAGGGTGAAAGATGAAATATTTCTGGAGAACCTGAGGGAGGGGGATTCTTCACTCTCAGAGGGTGGTGTGAAAGTGGAATGAGCTAACAACAGAGTGGTGGATGTGGGTTCAATTGCAAGATTTAAAAGAAATTTGGATGTACATGGATGGGAGGGAGATAAAGGCTATGGTCCTGTTGTGGGTCAATGGGATGAGGCAGAAGAATAGGTTGGCATGGACTAGGTGGGCTGAAGGGCCTGTTTCCGCACTGTAGAGCTCTTTGACTCTATTAAGGGAAGGAATTGAGATATGAAGTTAATATTTGATCTCCCAATTTACCTTGCTATGGCCCTTGTACTCTGCTGTCTACTAACCAGGGATTTCCCAACTGGGGTCCACAGACGCCTTGCTTAACGCTGTTGGTCCATGGCATGGAAAGGTTGGGAATCCCTGGATCGTAGCTGCTGCATGACACGGATGAAGGAAAGATAGAGGGCTATGGGGGGATCAGTACACACAAAATGCTGGGGGAACTCAGCAGGCCAGGAAAAGAGTACAGTCTACGCTTTGTGCTGAAACACAATGGCAGGCCTGGAGAAAAACAGCTGAGGAGTAGATTTAAAATGTGGGGGAGGAGGAGAGAACACAAGGTGATAGGTGAAACCTGAAGAGGGAGGGGATGAAATAAAGAACTCGGAAGTAAGTTGGTGAAAGAGACAGAAGGCCATGGAAGAAAGAAAAAGAGGGGATGAGCACCAGAGGGAGGCGATGGACCGGCAAGGAGATAAGGAGGGAGCGGGAAAAGGGGATGGAAAATGGTGAAGGAGAAGGGTGTGTGGCATTACCTGAAGTTTGAGAAATCAATATTCATGCCATCAGGTTGGAGGCTACCCAAATGGAAAACAAAGTGCTGTTCCTCCAACCTAAGTGTGGCCTCATCATGACAGTGGAGGAGACCACGGATAGACGTATAGAATTAAAATGGCAATGTGGGATGGAACTATTCGATTGATCTTAAAGGTCAGAACTGTTACGTTCTGTAGCTTTGAGACATTAAACTAGTTCAAAGGAAGACACAGGAGTCTGAAGTGCAGGCCTTACTTCGTGTTTCCTTAAGCCGGGTGCTCACGCGTCATGTGGTAGCGTGATGACATATGCATTTCAACTATCTTTACACGTCAGAATCAGCTTTAATATCATCAGCGTATGTCATGAAATTTGTTAACTTTACGGCAGCAGTACAATGAAATACATGGTAAATAAGTACAGAGGAAAAACCTGAGTTATATTAAGTATATATATGTTTATTAAGTAGTTAAGTTAAAACAAGTCGTACAAAAAAACAGAAATAAAAAAAAGTAGTGAGGTAGTGTTCGTGGGTTCAATGTCCATTCAGAATTGGGATGGCAGAGGGGGAAGAACCTGTTCCTGAATCACTGAGTGTGTGGCCATACAATTTGAGAGCTATTAGTAGATGAATGGCCTCCTAATTAAATAAATAGATAAGAGCAGAGCAACTTCTACGTTAAAATACTAAAAGTTTTGAATATTTCCAAAACACCACAATACGGTAAATAGCGAAGCTGAAACAAGGGGGTGAATAACTTCTAATTTCCATCTTCATAACGGAATTCTTAAAATTCTTTTTTAATTTTATTCTTTTTTTATTAATGAAATACCTCAAGATTCAAGTTTGTTTAATGTCATTTCCAATGCCCAAGTGGTGCAGCATGATAGTGTTGTGGTTAGCATGACCCTTTACAGTCCCGGCTTCCCAGGTTCAATTTCCGCCTCTGCCTATAAGGAGTTCCTACATTCTTCCTGTGACAACGTGGGTTTCTTCCAAGTGCTCTGGTTTCCTCCACAGTCTAAAGACAATTTACTAGTTGGTAGGTTAATTGGTCACTGTAAATTGCGTGCAGCTAAAAAGTAATTAGAAGGGAAAAGATGAAATATGAAAGCAAGCTAGCAAATAATATCAAAGTGATATAGTAAAAGATTTTTCAAGTATGTTAAAAATAAAAGAGAAATAAGAGTGGATACAGGACCACTAGAAAATGAGGCCGGAGAAATAATAACAGGGGACAAGGAGATGGCTGATGAACTAAATGAGTATTTTGCATCAGTCTTCACTGTGGAAGACACTAGCAATATGCCTGATGTTGTGTGTGAAGGAAGAGAAGTGGGTGCAGTTACTACTACAAGGGAGAAGGTGCTTGAAAAGCTAAAAGACTTAAAGGTACATAAGTCACCCAGACCAGATGAACTGCACCCTAGGGTTCTGAAAGAGGTAGCGGTAGAGATTGTAGTGACATTAGAAATGATCTTTCAAAAATCATTGGACTCTGGCATGGTGCTGGAGGACTGGAAAATTGCAAATGGAAATGATAGACCAGTTAGCCTGACCTCAGTGGCTGGGAAGATGTTAGAGTCAATTGTTAAGAATGAGGTGATGGAGTACTTGGTGACACAGGACAAGATAGTACAAAGTCAGCATGGTTTCCTTCAGGGAAAATCCACCCTGATGAACCTGTTGGAATTCTTTGAGGAGATTACAAGTAGGATAGATAAAGGGGAAGCAGTGGATGTTGTATATTTGGACTTTCAGTAGGCTTTTGACAAGGTGCCACACATGAGGCTGCTTACCAAGTTAAGAGCCCATGGTATTACAGGAAAGTTACTAACATGGTTAGAGCATTGACTGATTGGTAGGAGGCAGTGAGTGGAAATAAAAGGATCCTTTTCTGGTTGGCTGCCAGTGACTAGTGGTGTTCTACAGGGGTCGGTGTTGGGACCACTTCTTTTTATGCTGTATATAAAAGATTTAGATGATGGAATAGACAGGGAGAAGGCTGGGAACTGGGGTTGAGGAGGAGTGAAAAAAGGATCAGCCATGATTGAACAGTGGAGCAGACTCGATGGGCCAAATGGCCTAATTTTGCTCCTATGTCTTATGGTCTATGGTCTAATTGTCTTGTGATTAGGCTAGGGTTAAATTGGAGATTGCTGTTTGTCACGGCTCGAAGGACCAATAGGGCCTGTTCTGTAGTGTATACTAATAAGTAAATAAAGGAGATGAAATAATTGTTATTCTGTATCTGATGCAGCGCAAAAAAACACTAAAAGGTAAAGAACATAACGAATAAAAAACACAATAAATATAAATGCTTAAGACATAAGATAGCTTATATACAAATGGATTGTCCATAACGGTACAGGAGTGTCTGTATGTGAGGTGTCTCTGACAGGAAATGATAAAGTCGTGGTGGTGGGGGGGTGTGGAGGGGTGGGTTAGTGGGTGGAGGTGTTGATCAGCCTCACTGCTTGGGGAAAGTCACTGGTTTTGAGTCTGGTCGTCCTGCCGTGGATACTATTGAGCATTCTCCCCGACGGGAGCGGAACAAACAGTCCATGAGCAGGGTGGGTGATGTTCATGACATTAGTGGGCCGTTCCGGCAACCCTTCTGATTGTGTCTTTGATGGTGAGAAGGCCGGTGCAGGTGGTGCGCAGGCAGTTTTGACTCCCCGTTGTCGAGAATTCCTGTGCGCACAGTGCGGTTTGACCCCCGCTGTGGAGCCGTCCTGTGCCCCACAGTGCGGTTTCTGTACCCTGCAGTGATGCGGTTTGTTAGGATGCTCTCTATTGCGCACCAGTAAATAGATGTGTGCATGGATGTCCATGGGTCAGCTCTTGTGGAGAGCTAAGGTGCAATAGCAGGGCAGCACAGTAGTGTAGTGGTTGGCACAACGTTTTACAGTACAGGGGACCCGGGTCCAATTGCCGCCACTGCCTGTAAGGAGTTTGTACGTTCTCCCCGTGACCGTGTGGGTTTCCTCCGGGTGCTCCGGTTTCCACCCACAGTCCAAAGACGTACAGGTTGTACAACTGATTGGTAACGACTGGGAGTCATTGTAAGCTGACCTGTGATTAGGCTAGGATTAAATCAGGGTTGCTGGGTGGCGGAGCTTGAAATGCTGGAAGGGACTATTCAGTGCTGAATCAAAATAAATCTGAAGTCTGGAATTGGGAAATATTTTATGAATGTAATTGACTGGCCTGATTTCTGCCTCAGCAACTCCACGGAAACAGCGCAGGGAGAGAACGACCTTCACCCGTGCACAACTGGACATCCTGGAGTCTCTCTTCGCCAAGACTCGCTACCCTGACATCTTCATGCGGGAAGAGGTGGCACTAAAGATCAATCTCCCCGAGTCCAGAGTTCAGGTAAGAGATGGGTTTGGTACACACTTCAGAGCTGGTGCAGGGTTTGAGGGGCTCAGAGGCATAGGCTTGGATTGGCGACGTCGCCAGAATGGATGGTGTAGTACTCAATGTGGAAGATTATATGATGGGATCTGGGGAGGAGAGCCAGGAATGGCAGGTGGAATTCAACTGGGATGAGAGACGTGTGGTATTCCAGTTTTTTTATTTCGAGATCCAGCATAGTAACAGGCCCTTTTGGCCCAATGAATCTGCGTCCATAAGATATAGGAGCAGAATCAGGCCATTCGGCCCATCGAGTATGCTTCACCATTTCATCATGGTTGATACATTTTCTATCTCAGCCCCAATCTCCTGCCTTCTCCCCATTCATGCCCTGACTAATCAAGAATCTATCAACCTCTGCCTTAAACATACACAATAACTTGGCCTCCACTGCTGCCCATGGCAACGAATTCCATGGACTCACCACCTTCTGGCTAAAGAAATGCCTCCTCATCTCCGTTCTAAACGGATGTTCCTCTATTTCGCTGCAATGGGAGACATCCTCTCACATCCACTTTATCGAGGCCTTTCAACATTCGATAGTTTTCAATGAGATCCCCCATCATTCTTCTAAATTCCAGCGAGTACAGGCCCAGAGCCATCAAACACTCCTCCTACAATAACCCTTTCATTCCTACAATCATTGTCGTCCATTGTTGGGAGCAAGCCAGCAGTGAGAGTAGGAGTGTCAGGCTTTAAGGAGAAGAGGCTGAGGCCAAGGAAACAGGTAAGAAGGGTAGATTTTTCCTTTCGATATTGCAGATTTGGTCTTGGTTGCCTATTGTCCAGTGCAGACAGGATGGCAGATATGACAGTGGAATGGTCCTCCTGTAGGATGTGGGAATTTATGGAACCTGAGGGTCTCCCTGATGACTACACCTGCAGGAGCAGGAAGTGCAGCCACTCCAGTTCCTGAAAGGCTGGATTAAGGAGCTGGAGCTGGACAAACTAAGGATCATCCGGAGGCAGAGCAATTGATAACGATTTTTGAGCGGGTGGTTACACCCAGAGGGCAGAATTCAGGGAGTAGGTGGGTGAACACCAAGACTGGTAAACGGAGAAAGAAGTCAGTGCAGAGTCCCCCTGTGGCCGTTCCCCTCAGCAACAGGTGACCCCTTTGGATACTGCTGAGGGGATGACCTATCTGGGCAAGGCAGCTGCAGCCAGACCAATAGCACTGCAGTCAGCTCTGACCCTCAGAAGGGTAGGGTGAAGTCAGGTGGAGCGATACGGGACAGGTAGGAGATTCTGCAGCAGTAAAAGAGACACCAGGATAGTGTGTTGTCTCCTGGGTGTGAGATTCCAGGATGTCTCAGAGCGGTTGCTGAATATTCTTGAAGAGGAGGGTGAGCAGCCGGAGGTCGTGGTATATGTTGGTACCAATGACATAGTCAGGAGCGGGGTAGAGGTCCTGTGCAGTAAGTTTAGGGAGTGAGGAAGAAGGCTGACGAGCAGGACCTCCAAGGTGCTAACCTCTGGATTACTCCCAGTGCCACGAGCTAGTGAAGGTCAGAACAGGGAGATAGCACAGACGAATGAGTGGCTGTGGAGATGGTGCAGGGGGCAGGCTTTCAAGTTCTTAATCATTGGAACCTTTTCTGGGGAAAGTGTGACCTGTACAAGTGAGACAGGTTGCAGCTGAACTGGAAGGGAACCAATATCTTGGGAGGGAGTTTGTTAATGCTCTTGGGGAGGGTTTAAACTAGATTTGCGGGGGGGGTGGTGAGAACTGAATTGAAGAGGCAGAGGATGGGGCAGTTTGCACACAAGTAGAGACAGTTTGTGGTGAGTTTCTGAGGAAGGATAAACAGACGATAGAGCAAAGATGCACTCAGACAGATGGTTTCTCGGTGGGAGTGTATTTTGGAGGTGGTGATCACAACTCTAGCGCTCAAGAGGGATAGGAGCAGACAATTTGGGAAAACATTGGATCGGGGTAAGGGGAAATATGCTATTGGGCAGGAACTTGGGAACATAAATTGGGAGCAGATGTTCTCAGGGAAATGCACGGCAGAAATGTGGCAAGTGTTCAGGGAACATTTGCATGGAGCTCTGCATAGGTATGTTCCATTGAGGCAGGGAAAGGATGGTAGGGTAAAAGAACCGTGGTGTACAAAGGATGTAGAAAATCTAGTTAAGAAGAAAAGAAAAGCTTACGAAAGGTTCAAGAAACTAGCTACTGCTAGAGCTCTAGAAAATTACAGGGGTGCCAGGAAGGAGCTCAAGAATGAAATTAGGGGAGCTGGAAAGAGCCATGAGAAAGCCTTGGCGAGCAGGATTAAAGAAAACCGCAAGACATTCTACAAGTATGTGAAGAGTAAGAGGATGAGCCAAGTGAGAATAGGACCAATCAGGTGAGAGAGTGGAACATGTGCACGGAGTCAGAGGAGGTGGCAGAGGTACTTAATGAATACTTTGCTTCAGTATTTACCAGGGAAAAAGACCTCGGCAACTGTGGGGATGACTTACAGCAGACTGAAATGCTTGAGTATATAGACGTTAAAAAAGAGGATGTGCTGGAGCTTTTGAAAAGCATTACATTAGATAAGTCACTGGGATCAGATGAGATATATTCCCCAGGCTACTGTGGGAAGTGAGGCAAAAGATTGCTGAGCCTCTGGTGATGATCTTTACATCATCAATAAGGATGAGAGAAGTACCAGAGGATTGGAAGGTTGCAAATGTTGTTCCTTTGTTCAAGAAAGGGAGTAGAGATAACCCAGGAAATCATAGACCAGTGAGTCTTACTTCAGTAGTGGGGAAGTTGTTGGAGAAGATCCTGAGAAGCAGGATTTATGAGTGTTTGGAGAAACATAATCTGATTAGGGATAGTCAGTATGGCTTTGTCAAGGGCAGGTCTTGCCTTACGAACCTGATTGAGGATGTAAGAAAACACATTGAAGATAGAGCAGTGGATGTAGTGTACATGGATTTCAGCAAGGCATTTGATAAGGTCCCCATGCAAGACTCATTCAGAAAGTAAGGAAGCATGGGATTCAAGGAGACCCTGCTTTGTGGATCCGGAATTAGCTTGCCCACAGAAGGCAAAGGGTGGTTATAGATGGTTCATATTCTGCATGGAGGTCGGTGACCAGTGATATTCCGCAGGGATCTGTTCTGGGACCACTCCTCTTTGTGATTTTTATAAATGACCTGGATGAGGAAGTGGAGGGATGACTTAGTAAGTTTGCTTATGACACAAAAGTTGGGGGTGTTGTGGATAGTGTGGAGGGTTGTCAGAGGTTGCAGCGGGACATTGATAGGATGCGTATCTGTGCTGAGAGGTGGCAGATGGAGTTCAACCCAGATAAGTGTGAGGTAGCTCATTTCAGTAGGTCAAATTTGAAGACAGAATATAATGGTAAGACATGTGGCAGTGTGGAGGATCAGCAAGATCTTGGGGTCCGTGTCCAGAAGATACTCAAAGTTGCTGCAGGTTGACAGTGTAGTTAAGAAGGTGAATGGTGTGTTGGCCTTCACCAACCGTGGGTTTGAGTTCAAGAGCCGTGAGAAAATGTTAAGGCATTGGAGTGGGATAGGAACAGAAAGTTAAGAAAGTGTTTAATTGGAATAAGGGGAAATATGAGGCTATCAGGCAGGAACTTGGAAGCATAAATTGGAAACAGATGTTCTCAGGTCAACGTATGGAAGAAATCTGGCAAATGTTCAGGGGCCATTTGTGTGGCGTTCTGTATAGGTACGTTCCAATGAGACAGGGAAAGGATGGTAGGGTACAGGAACTGTGGTGTACAAAGGCTGTTGTAAATCTAGTCAAGAAGAAAAGAAGAGCTTACGAAAGGTGCAAAAAACTAGGTAATGATAGAGATATAGAAGATTATAAGCCTTGCAGGAAAGAGCTTAAGAATGAAATTAGGAGAGCCAGAAGGAGCCATGAGAAGGCCTTGGCGGACAGGATTAAGGAAAACCCTGAGGCATTCTACAAGTATGTGAAGAGCAAGAGGATAAGACGTGAGAGAATAGGACTAATCAAGTGTGACAGTGGAAAAGTGAGTATGGAACCAGAGGAGATAGCAGAGATACTTAATGAATACTTTGCTTCAGTATTCACTACAGAAAAGGATCTTGGCAATTGTGGGGATGACTTAGTGGACTGAAAAGCTTGAGCATGTAGATATTAAGAAAGAGGATGTGCTGGAGCTTTTGGAAAACATGAAGTTGGATAATTCACCTGGACCGGATGAGATGTACCCCAGGCTACTGTGGGAAGTGAGGGAGGAGATTGCTGAACCTCTGGTGATGATCTTTGCATCATCAATGGGGACGGGAGAGGTTCTGGAGGATTGGAGGGTTGCGGATGTTGTTCCTTTATTCAAGAAAGGGAGCAGAGATAGGCCAGGAAATGATAGACCAGTGAGTCTTACTTCAGAGGCTGATAAATCGATGGAAAAGATCCTGAGAGGCAGGATTTATGAACATTTGGAGAGGCATAATATGATTAGGAATAGTCAGCATGTCTTTGTGAAAGGCAGGTCGTGCTTTACGAGCCCGATTGAATTTTTTGAGGATGTGACTAAACACATTGATGAAGGTAGAGCAGTAGATGTAGTGTATATGGATTTCAGCAAGGCATTTGACAAGGTACCCCATACAAGGCTTATTGAGAAAGTAAGGAGGCATGGGATCCAAGGGAACATTGCTTTGTGGATCCAGAACTGGCTTGCCCACAGAAGACAAAGAGTGGTTGTAGATGGGTCATATTCTGCATGGAGGCCAGTGAGCAGTGGTGTGCCTCAGGGATCTGTTCTGGGACCCCTACTCTTCGTGATTTTTATAAATGATCTGGATGAGGAAATGAAGGGTTGGGTTAGTAAATTTGCTGATGACACAAAGGTTGGAGGTGTTGTGGATAGTGTGGAGGGCTGTCAGAGGTTACAGAGGGACATTGATGGGATGCAAAATTGGGTTGAGAAGTGGCAGATGGAGTTCAACCCAGATATGTGTGAGGTCGTTCATTTTCGTAGGTCAAATATGATGGCAGAATATAGCATTAATGGTAAGACTCTTGACAGTGTGGAGGATCAGAGGGATCTTGGGGTCCAAGTCCATAGGACACTCAAAGCTGCTGTGCAGGTTGACTCTGTGGTTAAGGAGGCATATGGTGCATTGGCCTTCATCAATCGTGGGATTGAGTTTAAGAGCAGAGAGGTAATGTTGCATCTACATAGGACCCTGGTCAGACCCCACATGGAGTACTGTGCTCAGTTCTGGTCGCCTCACTACAGGAAGGATGTGGAAACCATAGAAAGGGTGCAGAGGAAATTTACAAGGATGTTGCCTGGATTGGTGGAGGCAGATATGATAGGGTCTTTTAAGAGACTCCTGAATGGGTACATGGAGCTTAGAAAAATAGAGGGCTATGGATAACCCTAGGTAATTTCTAAGATTGGGACATGTTCGGCACAGCTTTGTGGGCCAAAGGGCCTGTATTGTGTTGTAGGGTTTCTATGTTTCTATATAAGAACTTAGTTAGACCCCACTTGGAGTACCAAGTTCAGTTCTGACCTCACTAGAGGAAGAATGTGAATACTATAGGGAGATTGAGAGGAGATTGCCTGGATTGGAGAACATGCCTTATGAGAATAGATTGAATGAACTTGGCCTTTTCTCCTTGGAGCCACAAGGGATGAGAGGTGACCTGATAGAGGTGTATAAGATGATGAGAGGCATTGATCATGTGTATAGCCAAAGACAATCAAAATATTAATGTACACGGTGGTGTGCAGAACAGCATCTTCGAATGCACAACATACTGAACCTTGAAGATGATGGGCTACAGCAACAGAAGACCATGAAAATACATTTGGTGGCCCCTATTTTTTGGTACAGGAGATGTTTAATAGAGTGGCCACTGAATGTATGTTCGACACTGGTTGTCGTAGTGCAGGGCCGTAGGATATACATCACAGCAGAAGGACATTCAGCTCCTACTAGTCCTCAGAGCACAGGATATAGAAGCAGAGTTAGGCTGTCGGGTCCACCAATTCTACTGGACCATTCAATCATGGCTGAATATTTTCCACCCCATTCTCCTTAATTTCCATGTTACCTTTCCCCCGTTTACCAAACAAGAGTCTGTCAAAATCTGCCTTGAATACATCCAGTCACTTGGCTTCTACAGTCCTCTGTAGCAATGAATTCTGCAGATTCACTACACTGAAGCTGACTAGGTTTCTCATCTCAGTCCCTTTATTCTGAGGTTGTGCCCTCTGGTCCTAGGCTCCCCCACTGGTGGAAACATCCACTCCATGTCCACACTATCAAGGTCTTTGGTAACCAAAAGATTTCAATGAGATCTTGGGGCCCAACACATCCATGCCAACCAAAATGGCTACCTTGTGAACATCCCTTGGACCCTCGTCAGGGCCAGCATCTCTTTCCTGAGAACCTGGCCCAAAATAGCTCCCAATACTCCAAGTTAGAGTTGTACTTTCTGTTTCCTCCGTCCCTAGTTTTATAGTTTAGCACTTCACCCCTGCCTTTCAGATCCTGAGTTGCTCATAAGATCATAAGACATGGGAGCAGAATTAGGCCATTTGGCCCATTGAGTCTGCTGTGCCACTCCATCATGGCTGATTTATTATCCCTCTCAACCCCACGGGTAAGAGCTGAGTGTCCTGTGAGGATCAGAGGTGAGTGAGCTGCCCCAGACTGGACGTGACAAGCCCCTTCACAAATTCAGTCATTCAATAGTTCCATTTAATATTGGAGAATGCATACAATATACAATCTGAAATTCTTGCTCTTCACAGGCATCCATGAAAAAGCCAGAAGAGTACCCCAAAGAATGAGTGACAGCAAAAATGTTAGAATCCCAAAGCCCCCTTCTCCACAAGCCTTAGCAAAGCATCAACCTTCCCCTCTCCCCCACCCTACTCATTTCAGCAGGAAGCATCAGCGCCCAACACCCACCAAGTAAGCAATAGCAAAGCTCTCCAAAGAGAGACCGTGCTCTGCAGTCCAACAAAAACCATCGTTCACCCAACAGTTTGACATGCTACAGGCCCTCTTGTGCCCTAATAGAGGGGCAGAGAGGTGTCACACAGTGAGAGGGGAGACCTACAAAAACAAGCAACTCTCTGATTTATGGTGTTAAAATCTGCCGCATCACCTTTTGAGTTCTCCAACTCGAGAATCGGCAACGAACTCTCCCCCACCAATGAGAGAGGGAGAGACACAAAGAGTGGTTCACCAAGTAGAAAGCCCCTGACACTGATCTGCTGTTCCCAATATTCCGCTTTCTCCTGTGACGCTTCAGTCAACGGCACCAGCATAGAATGAACTGATACTGAGAAACGGCCGGTCAGTGAGCCCTGGGAGCAAGTCCCATCGCCACAAAGAACCACAGTTTGAATGCAGCTGCGGGTCAAGGCCACTGATACAGCCCGTTCACCTTGAAAAGGGGAAAAAAAAACAGAGACACATTGATCTCTATCCAATAAAGATTTCCCCAATTTTATCAATAACATCTGCTGTTTGATGCTATCCTGTAGCCCCCAATCTCGACGTCATTTGCAAACTGCAAAAATTGCGCTGCTGACTCTAAACTGAAGAGTAAGAATTTCAGGTTGTACACGGTATACACTCTCTGATATTAAATTTTCTATGAAGAATAAGAATTGCAGGTTCTATACCATAGACACCAGGTTAACAAATTTCACGTCACACGCCGGTGATAATAAACCTGATTCTGATTCTGACACTCGCTGATGTTAAATGGAAACTGTTGAAGTTGGAAACGGCAGTCAGGGTGTCAGACGCACAAAATGCTGGCGGAACAGGTCAGGCAGCATCTTTGGAGAGGAATAAATAGTCAATGTTTCGGGCCAAAACCCTTCATAAACCTCTGAGTTTCTCCAGAATTTTGTGTGTATTGCTCTGGTTTTTCAGCACCTACAGACTTTCTACTGTTTCGTTACAGTGTCATGCAACGTAGAGAATGGCACCGATGTACATTAATTCCATTTTATTTTAAACACATTTCCATTATCTTTGCATATTCTCTACCACTCCTGAACATTAAAGTTAACTTACAGTGGCTAACTAGTCTATCAACCCACAGGGGTTTGGGCTCTGGGAGAAAACTGGAGCCCCCAGAGCAAACCCTCAGAGTGTAGAAACTTCACTCAAGGGTAGATGCTAGGTCCATGAGCCTGGTGCAGGGAGGTGGTGGTCTGACCTGCTGTATCACTGTACCACTCATTGGCCTGTCATCTGATTGCATAATGTCAAAGGGTCTTGTAATTATACTTTCCAGAATTCCAAACCTTTTTCACAAGATTAAATAGGTTAGATTGAATACAACACATTGGTGAGGCTTAATTTGGAGCACTGTGTGCAGTTTTGGTCACCTACCTATAGGAAAGATGTAAATAGGTGTAGCCCCCCCGGCCACCCTCAGAGTTGCTCGGCTCGCTGTCATCTAGGGAAACAGCCCTCGGCCCCGCCAAACTGGGTAATAGTTTGTGTGGATGCTGTGTGATGTACCCCACCCCGCCCAAATAACAGACAATACACCAGATATGACTAAATGATTTACAGTTTATAGATATTACTGGAGCTATATAATTAATAGAGAATAAAATATAAAAGGAAAGTAAAAGGCACCACACTTATCAAAGGCCCATCTCTTCGTGCACAAACAGTTGGAGCTCAGGAACCTTCCTCTTCGCCCTGCGACCCCTCGGACCACCTCAACCGGCTGCCTGGGACCAACAACGGTGGTCGACCAGACGCTCCACACGAGTCCATCTCCATCTCCCCTCCTCGCCGAACGCTCCACTTGGGGTCCAACCCCGTTAGGGGACTCACAGCACCTGGTCCATTCTCTGTCTCTCTCTCCCGCCTTCTGCCCCAAAACCCCGCGCATACAATATCTTACAAATACACCAAAAACATAACAACTATCCCAATTGGTTCATAACATCTTCTTATCAGTAACGTGATTCAACAAACTGCTAGCGGGAAGGACTTTCTCAGCGTTTAACATAACAAAGAAGCATTCCCAAGTATAACATAACAAAGAAGCCATTTTAATTAGCCTACGCAGTAACATAAAGACGAAACCCCCTTACATAAGGTTGACAGAGTGCAGATAAAATTTATCAAGATGTTGCTGGGACTGGAGGACTTGAGTTATAAGGAAAGATTGAATAGGCTAGGACTTTATTCCTTGGAATGTAGAAGATCGAGGAGATTTGATAGCACTATGCGAAATTATGATGGGTATAGATAGGGTAAGTACAAGCAGGCTTCTTCCACTGAGGTTGGGTGGGACTACAACTACAGATCATGGGTTAAGGGTGAAAGGTGAAAAGTTTAAGGGGAATATGAGGGGAAACTTCTTCACTCAGAGGGAGGTGAAAGTATGGAACGAGCTGCAGTGAAAGTGGTGCATGTGAGCGTGATTTCGATGATTAAGAGATGTTTGGATAGCTACATGGATGGTAGGTGTATGGAGGGCTATGGTCCCGGTGCAGGTCGATCAGAGAGGGCAGCTTAAATGGTTTTGGAATAGACAAGAAGGGCTTATTTCTCTCTGATTCTATAACTCTAGAATTACTTCTCCACTGTCTCTGGCTCTCCTTGCCATTCTCTCCGTGACTTTGACAGATTCTGTGAGATGGGGGGGGGGTGAGGTGGTTTCTCTCCACGTCTCCCTGTCCTCTGTGTCCCCTCCCGTTCGTCATCCCTTTAGTGTCTCATTAGGTCTTGCTTGTTTGAACAGTGCCCCCCGCCCCCGAGTCCAGCCCTCAGATCCAGGTTCAAGACCACTAACACATCAGAGCCTGAGGTTCCCAAGACAGGCGACCCATTACAGCACAGTTACTGTGGCTCAGGCAGACCTCTGCCAGATTAACCTGTCACTTCTCTTTCTGATGAGCCAGGTTAATAGACAGCAGTGTATTAGGATCTCAGCAGTCACATATTCTCTAGTGATTGCTTGCCCAGACAGATCTTTACAGTAACAAGGTTAAATTATGAACATTAATAAACAGGAGGTGTGGAACTGCTGTTTGCAAACCACCACAGGCCATTCACTTAACAGCAAAGCATGAATGATGTGGAGATATTATCATTTCATAAACTGATTTAGTAATAGGGCTGTTAGAAACGTGGAAAATTTACAAAGCTTCGGGGGCAGGGGGTACATTCAGCCCATTGTGTATGTGGTGGTAAAAGACCAGCCTAATCAAATCAGAATCACTTACTTATATAGTAGAGTACAGCCCATTTGACCCACAATGTTGTACTGAACCAGCTAAAAGGCAAATCAAAAACACCCAAACACTGGTCCCTCCCTATCTACTTCTTCTTCTTCGGTTCTCCATTGAAATCCGATGACGACGTCCACTCCTTTAACGGTGAGATCTTTGATGACTATACAGTCCTATCCTGGACCCACAAGCTCTATTGCAGGTGGGACATGTATACATGGTAGTGGGGGCAACCATGGCTGCATTTCTCCTGGCTCTCTTCTGCTGTCTTCTGGTTGTTCTTTCCATCTCCAGGATACGAACCCCGTCCCTACACAGCTGTCGCCAAGTGGTACGGTCAGCAGCAACCTCCTCCAGGTCCTCGGGGACCTCCTACCTACACCATGTCCATATCCCTCCATCTTCCTCACATCCATGTGTCTATCCAACTGTCTCTTAAAAACCTCTGATGTATTTGCCTCTACCACCAGACCAGGCAGCACATTCCAGACATCCACCACTCACTGAGTAAAACACTTCCCCCTCACATCCCCTTGAACCTACCCCCTCTCACCCTCAATGTATTAGATAATTCAACCAACTTACTTACTGCCTGTTACACCGCTGGCTGTTTTCAGGGCTTCCTTCATCGTGTCAGTAGCTTCCTCTTGGTTTTCACTACTGTCAGTCATACAAGTCCCAGGTGGAGACTCAGGAATACCGTCACACTCAGATGTAGAAGGATTCTTCATTGCTGTTTCTGTAACAATTATGTTTGACCAGTCAGGGTTGTTAGCCCTGAGCTGAACCCCCAAACCTGGAGGACCAGTGGACCCCCCTTAGTCTGGCCTCTACCCTTTGACCTGTTTGGCATGGGTGACCCTACCAGGAGCCAAAACACAAGGCCCCGACTTCAGCCAACACAGCTCTCTGGGTCACTGAGGCACACAAACCTCCAAACTCACAGTAAAGTCGTGGTCCTCCTGGAGGAAATGAAATCAGAATATGGTTTAATATCACCAGCCTATGTCACGAAATTTGTTGTGTTTGCGGCAGCAGTACAACGCAATATTTAATTATGTACTGGGTGATGGGGGTCCTTAATGATGGACGCTGCCTTTTAGAGGCACCGCTCCTTGAGGTTGTCTTGGATTCTGTGGAGGCTGGTGCCCACGATGGAGCTGAGGCTACAACTGTCTGCAGCTTGTTTCGATCCTGTGCCGTAACCCCCACCGCCCCCATACCAAATGGTGATGCAGCCAGTTAGAATGCTCACCATGGTACATCGGTAGAAATTTGCAAGTGACTTTGGTGACATACCAAATCCCAAACTCCTAATGAAATGTAGCTGCTGTCGCGCCTTCTTTTTGTAACTGCTTCAATACGTTGGGCACAGAATTGATCCTCAGAGAAGCTGACACACAGGGACCTGAAACTGCTCACTCTTTTCATTTCTGATCCCTCTATGAGGACTGGTGTGTGCTCCCTCATCTTACCCTTTCAGAAGTCCACAGTCAGTTCTTTGGTCTTACTGATGTTGAATGCAGGGTTGTTGCTGTGACAACACTCAATTTGCTGATCTATCTCGCTCCTCTATACCCTCTCGTCACCATCTGAAATTCTGCCAACAATAGTTGTATAGTCAGCAAATTTATAGCTGTGCCTGGCCACACAGTCATGGGCGTAGAGAGAGTAGAGCAGTGGGCTAAGCACACATCCCTGCGGTGCGCCAGTGTTGGTCGTCAGCGAGGTGGAGATCTTGTTTCCGTTCCTGATTTGCGTCTCTGGGTCTGTCGCCACAGCTCCTCTTCTCCACACTCATGTACTGTTTAAAAGTGGGGAGGATTTCTGCGTCTCCAACCTCTTCAGGCAGTGAGTGCTAGACACTCCCCAGAATGATGGTGAATCTGTGGAATTCACTGCCATGGACAGCTGTGGAGGCCAAGTCAGCGGGTTCTTCCTCGTCGTTAGGTATCATGGTTTTTCCATCTGCCCTTTTAAGGGCCCAATTGATTGGTCGAGATGGTGAAGGAAATCAATCGGGCCCTTAAAAGAGCTAACAGAAAACCAGGACATCTGACAATGAGGAGGAACCCATCGCTACCGTCTGTCTTCCCTAATTTCCACGGTTTCTGGAAGGATCGCCAGCATCTTGCAAAATACCAGATTCATACCATCCACAAACCCATAACGAAGCTCCAATCACCACTTATGAGGGTCAAAGATGACTTGGGACTCAGGACGGCTGGCATTTACAGGATTCTCTGTGAATGCGGAGCAGCGTGTATCGGCCACACGGTGGAAACCCGCATCAAGGAGCACAGGAGCTGTATCTTTTGGGTTACCCGGAGAAATCGGCGGTAGCCGGACATTGCAATTGCAATGGCCATAGGATTGACTTTGATGGCACAAAACTACTGTGTCGTGCCAATGGTTTTTGGGACCATTTGGTAAAGGAAGCTATTGCAATAAAATTAGAAGAAAAAAATCATAACAAAGACGAAGGTCTCACTCTAAGTAAGAACTGGAATTCGATTGCAAACAAGGTGGGAGAGCAGAAACCTGACTGGATGAGGAATAACCAATTAGGAGGAATGGACTATGGGGGTATAAATACCACAGGACTATACATCCCCAGGCATCATCCCTGATGAAGGTGGCAAAGTCTGTCATCGAGACATCAGTAATAATCGACTGGAAGTCTGAGAAGAGTTTATCCATCACACGCTGGGAAAGCACTAGATCCTTTTTCAGACTCGATGGCCAAATTTTGCTCCTACGTCTTATGGTCTTATAGTCTCTCCACCTTCACCTCCTTATGCAACTAAGTCACACAGCACAGAAACAGTAGAGGTGGAAACGTGATCTCACTGTTAGTCCAATTCTCTTCAGTTCCAGCCCCAAGGGTTCTTGGTGATTATCAAGTCTCCGACTCTTACATTAATTCTTTCCTAAAATATGTGTGAGGCGTCTGTTGGTCTGGGTTGACCATGGACATTGCGTCCTAGCCGTCTAGATAAACACGCCAGGGCAGTACGACGTGGAGAGGAAGCTCCCTCTCTCCAGGCATCTGATGAACCCAGTGGCATCACAGGAGTTGCCAGCCGGCATTGAACTCAACTAGGACTGCCTTAGGGATTCTAGCTCCAGATTTTTCCCTCAGGGATTTGTTCCAATGCCTTCCCCATGAGTGAGTATAGCCGTTAAACAACGGAAGTTTGATATCAGAGTTTTCCTTCTTCTAGATCAGGTGCCAACCATGGCTGACGAGCCAATAACCCTTCTTTATCCCTTCTCCTATGCCGGGCTTAGTAGCTAAGCCACACGTGAAGATTTGGGACACACATCATTGGGAGCATTTAGCAGGCTGTGAGAGCCTCTCCCCAATATCTTGTCCCCAATATCCACCCCCCACTATAACAACCTTAAGGAACGAAAAATATCTTAATGAGATGTTTAACAGGACAGGGAGAAGATTGTGAAGAGGTTGTATATGTCAGCAAATTTCTTCAATGTACTATGGGGAGCATTCCTACTGGTTACATCACTGTCCTGTATGGGTGCACCAATGCACAGGATCAGACAAAGCCGCAGATGGTTGTAGACTCAGTCAGCTCCATCATGGGTACTGGCCTCCAGAGCATCTAGGACATCTTCAACAGGCGATGCATCAAAAAGGCAGCGTCTATCATTAAGGACCCCCATCACCCAGGACGTGCCTTCTTCTCATTCCTACATCTTGGAGGGGGCACAGGAGCTTGAAGACACACACTCAAAGTTTTAGGAACAGCTTCTTCCCCACCACCATCAGATTTCTGAATGGACAATCATAAATACTACCTTACTGTACTCACACAAGAGAGTCTGCAAATGCTGGAAATCCAGAGCAACACACACAAGATGCTGGAGGAACTCAGCGGGTCAGACAGTGTCGATGGTCAGAGTAACACACACAAAATGCTGGAGGAACTCAGCGGGTCAGACAGTGTCGATGGTCAGAGTAACACACACAAAATGCTGGAGGAACTCAGCGGGTCAGACAGTGTCGATGGTCAGAGTAACACACACAAAATGCTGGAGGAACTCAGCGGGTCAGACAGTGTCGATGGTCAGAGTAACACACACAAAATGCTGGAGGAACTCAGCGGGTCAGACAGTGTCGATGGTCAGAGTAACACACACAAAATGCTGGAGGAACTCAGCGGGTCAGACAGTGTCGATGGTCAGAGTAACACACACAAAATGCTGGAGGAACTCAGCGGGTCAGACAGTGTCGATGGTCAGAGTAACACACACAAAATGCTGGAGGAACTCAGCGGGTCAGACAGTGTCGATGGTCAGAGTAACACACACAAAATGCTGGAGGAACTCAGCGGGTCAGACAGTGTCGATGGTCAGAGTAACACACACAAAATGCTGGAGGAACTCAGCGGGTCAGACAGTGTCGATGGTCAGAGTAACACACACAAAATGCTGGAGGAACTCAGCGGGTCAGACAGTGTCGATGGTCAGAGTAACACACACAAAATGCTGGAGGAACTCAGCGGGTCAGACAGTGTCGATGGTCAGAGTAACACACACAAAATGCTGGAGGAACTCAGCGGGTCAGACAGTGTCGATGGTCAGAGTAACACACACAAAATGCTGGAGGAACTCAGCGGGTCAGACAGTGTCGATGGTCAGAGTAACACACACAAAATGCTGGAGGAACTCAGCGGGTCAGACAGTGTCGATGGTCAGAGTAACACACACAAAATGCTGGAGGAACTCAGCGGGTCAGACAGTGTCGATGGTCAGAGTAACACACACAAAATGCTGGAGGAACTCAGCGGGTCAGACAGTGTCGATGGTCAGAGTAACACACACAAAATGCTGGAGGAACTCAGCAGGTCAGGAAGCATATATGGAAATGAATAAACAGCCAATGTTTTGGACCAAGGCCTTCATCAGCCAGATAAGGGATCCAAATGTTGGTAGCTTGCAGAGGCAGTGTGGAAGTGTAGACAGAGTCAGTGGAGGTCAAGCTGATTTCTGTAATGGAAATGGGTCGTGTCCATAATCTCCATAATTGCCTTATCCTGCTGAGTGAGAGCTTCTATAGAGGGGAGTAACCAGTTGATGTTTCAGGCTGAGACCCTTCATCATGTCCTGTTAAACTGTCTTAGCTCAAAATGTTGACTCTTTATTCCTTTCCATCAATGCTGCCTGACCTGCCGAATTCCTCCAGCATTTTGTGTGTGTTACTCTGACCATCGACACTGTCTGACCTGCTGAGTTCCTCCAGCATTTTGTGTGTGTTACTCTGACCATCGACACTGTCTGACCTGCTGAGTTCCTCCAGCATTTTGTGTGTGTTACTCTGACCATCGACACTGTCTGACCCATTGAGTTCCTCCAGCATTTTGTGTGTGTTACTCTGACCATCGACACTGTCTGACCTGCTGAGTTCCTCCAGCATTTTGTGTGTGTTACTCTGACCATCGACACTGCCTGACCTGCTGAGTTCCTCCAGCATTTTGTGTGTGTTACTCTGACCATCGACACTGCCTGACCTGCTGAGTTCCTCCAGCATTTTGTGTGTGTTACTCTGACCATCGACACTGTCTGACCCGCTGAGTTCCACTTCTGCTGCCAGCTCATTCCAAACTCTCACCATCCTCTGAGCGAAGAGGTCCCCCCTCATGTTTCCTTAAACCTTTCACTATCAGCCCATGGTCGCTAGGTCTAGTCTCACCCATCCTCAGAGGAAAAAGCCTATCTATACCCCTCGTAATTTTGTGCTCCTTTATCATTCTCCAACATTCCAGGGATTGAAGTCCTAACCTGTTCAACCTTTCCCGATAACTCAGGTATTTAAGTCCTGGCAACATGCTTGTAAATGTTCTTTGCACTCTTTCAACCTTATTGGCATTTTGTGTTTATGAGTGAGAGGAGATGCTTTGACAGTGGAATCTGCTGTGCATCATAGGAAGTGACTCGGGTTGTGGCTCACTCCCGACGGGGCTCAGAAAGGCTAGGACGTTTGTTCTAATCTCTGTTTTTACTGTCCCCGTGAAGGTCTGGTTCAAGAACCGCCGAGCCAAATGTCGCCAGCAACAACAGCAGAGCAGCGGCCAGGCTAAGGCCCGGCCAGCCAAGAAGAAGAACTCGCCGGCCCGGGACACAAGCTCGGAGACCAACGCCAGCGGCCACTACAGCCCGACGCCCGCCTGCACGGGGGTGACAGCCAGTTCCACTTCCAATGCCACCGTGTCCATCTGGAGCCCAGCCTCCATCTCGCCCATCCCGGACCCGCTGTCCTCCACGGCGTCCTGCATGCAGCGGTCCACCGCCTACCCCATTACCTACAGCCAGGCTCCGGCCTACAGCCAAGGCTACAGCAGCTCCTCTGCCTACTTCAGCGGCCTCGACTGCGGCTCCTACCTCTCCCCGATGCCCCCTCAGCTCTCCGCTCCTGGGGGCACCCTCAGCCCCCTGGGCACGCCGACCATGGGCAGTCACCTCAGCCAGTCCCCAGCCCCTCTGTCTGCTCAAGGTTACGGCTCCACAGGGCTGGGGTTCAATACTGTCGACTGCCTGGATTACAAAGACCAAGGCACATCCTGGAAGCTGAACTTCAGTGCTGCTGACTGCCTGGATTACAAAGACCAGAGTTCTTGGAAGTTCCAAGTCTTGTAAAGCTGCCGATCAAACGATCAAAACCCAACAGCCCTGTCCTGTTTCTCTCTTATTATTCCCTCTTGAACCCGGATCAATAACAGTTATAGAACTACACACACAGAACACTGGAGGAACTCAGCAGGTCAGGCAGCATCCATGGAAAGGAATGAACAGTTGATGTCTCAGGCCAAGTCCCTTTCACCAGGACTTCTGGATTACGTTGCTCTGGATTTCCAGTATCTGCAGAATCTCTTGTGTTGCAAATTATAGAAGCTGTGAAGCCAGTTGACTCCAAAACAAATGCTAACAATTTTTCGAAAGGAGTTTCAGGTCTGGTCACCAGGGTGGAGTTGAAACGGAGAAAGGAAAAAATCTCTCTGGCCAAAGTGACTTGCGGCCAGCTGGAACTTTGCAAAGAACACCAACAGTCTGATAAAATCTCACATTTGTTCAGTCCAGTCTTTCACCTGACCTCAATGAACTTCCACTTTGAAGGGAAGAGGTTTTCAGAGTTACTGAACACTGACCAGGACCTATTGCTTGACTCTATATGTTAGAGGGTGATCGAAAGAGTCTCTACAGATTAGTAAATAACCCTGCTTCATAAACACTGCGGAACTGCTTGGATGGAGAGGAGGGTTAACGGGAACTTTTAGTTTGGTTATTCCGGTCGAAGTGTTTTGGGAATTCTCTCCCTCTCATCCCATCCTATGTGTGTGTGCGTGTGTGTGTGTGTGAATTTTTGTTTCAACTTCTTTTGGGACTCTCTACAAAAGAAGAGTTACCTTAAAGATTATTGACAGTGAGCTACGGATTACAGCTTGTCAGCTGTTTGTGTCAGGGAAGTGACTAAGCTTGACAAATCTTCTGGAACACTGGGGTGCCATGGTAGCCTAGCAGTTCAGTCTGTGAGCACGTGGGAGGGGGGTGGTTTCCTCCGGGTGCTCCAGTTTCCTCCTGCAGTCCAAAGACGTACGGGTTAGTACGTTAACTGGTGTTTGTAGATTGTCCTGTGATCACACTAGGGTTAAATTGCTAGGTGGTACAGCTCATTGGACTGGAAGGGCCTGTCCGTGCTGTATTTCTAAATAATAAAACATTAGAAATACTAATAAACACGGTTTTCACTCAGGGGATGTTTAAAGCTCTTTGTTATTTGTACTGAGAGGACGGGGCAGGCTCCACTTGAGAATGATATGAGAACAAATCCCTTCAGTTGTGCTTTGTAACGTGGGCCTCCTTGTCACCAAGCTTAGTGACTCTGGGAAGGGTTTTGGCTTCATGAGACAGACCAGGTCCAGGGAATCTTTCTGTATAAAGTAAATAAGTATTTGGTTCCCACTTCTGAGCATGCCCAGCTGTGGAGGGGTTCACAGCTCTCTCCCAGTGCTGTTCCCTTTTCCTGTTGCCTTTTTGGGAATTCTTTCCTATCCTTCCCAGAACAACTAAATTCAAGTGGTGGATACACAGTGAGAGTCAGAAAGCCATAGAAACAGGACTTTTGGCCCATCTAGTCCTGTGCTGAACTATTATTCTGCCTGGTCCCATCGACCTGCACCCGGACCATATCCCTCCCATCCAAACTTCTCTTAAATGTTGAAATCAATCCCACATCCGCCACTTCTGCTGGAAACTCGTCCCACACTCACATCACCCTCTGAATGAAGAAGTTCCTTGTCATGATCCCCTTAAATATTTCACCTTTCACCCTTAACCCATGACCTCTAGTTCCAGCTTCACCCAACCACAATGGAAAAAAAGCCTGCTTATCCTTGTATATCTCTGACAAATCTCCCCTCATTCTCCTACGCTCCAGGGAATAAAGACCGAACCTATTCAGACAATCTTTGTAAATTTTCTCTGTACTTTTTCAACCCGTTTACACCTGTCCCGTGGGTCGGTCACCAAAACCGGGCACAACACTCCGAATTAGGCCTCACCAATGTCTTGTACAACGTCAGTGTAACATCCCATCTCCTGTACTCAGTACTTTGATTTAGGAAGGCCAATGTGCCAAAGGTTTTCTTTGCGACCCTATCTACCTGTGACACCACTTTCAAGGAATTATGGACTTGTATTCCCACATCACTCTGTTCTACCACATTCCTCAGTGGTCTACTATTCGCTCTGTAAGTCCCGCCCTGATTTGCCCTCCCAAGATGCAACACCTCACACTTGTCCGCATTGCATTCCATCTACCATTTCTCAACCCATTTTTCCCGCTGATCCAGGTCCCTCTGCAAGCTCTGATAGCCTCGCTCATATTAGGCCTTGCCAGCATCTTGTACAACTTCAACATAACACCCCATGGGAGAATCAAAACTGGGGATCCGCATGGTTTGCAGACCCAATCCCTTAATGAAGGATATTGCTGGGAAGGCCAGCCTCTCTTGAATGAAGGCTGGGGGCAGAGTTCACCGTGTAGTCCTTGTTGTGATGGTGCTCCCTCAGTGCTACTGGGGATGGAGTCACAGGATTTAAAGCCAGTGACGGTAAGAGAGCATCGACCTGTTTCTGAGTGTGGGTAAAATACAAACCACTGGAGGAACTCAGCAGGCCAGGCAGCATCTATGGAGGGGAATAAATGGTTGACGTTTCGGGCTGAGACCCTTCGTTCATCCCCTTCTACTGACCTACTGAGTTGCTGCAGTGTTTCGTGCATGTTCTTGCTCCTGCATAATCTTCCGTGTTTCTGAGTCAGGATGTTGGGTTTCGGAGGAGTCACTGGAGATTTGGGGGAGAACACGGAGAGAAATGAAACAAGGTGCAGCGCCCCAGTTCCTCGGTATGGCATCCCTCAAGATGATCATCGTCACCACTTGCCTGCCGTGCGCTGTAACCCAGCTGACGGACTCTGCTCTGAGCCAGCAGGGAGTAACCGAACGGGATCCGGGTGGCTGGGATGAGGGGGCAAAGATTCACGCTGTCGAGTGAACCTTGCTCTCAGAACCCGCGCAGTGTGAGTGCACCTTGGGAAAAGACCTGCAGTAGGAAAAATCCAGCGGAAGGTGGTCCAGGGAGTCACCAAGCATTGTACTAACTGGGGCAGCACGGTAGCGGAGTGGTCAGCACAACGGTTTACAGTACAGGCGACCCGGGTTCAATTCCCATCACTGCCTGTAAGGAGTTTGTACGTTCTCCCCGTGACCCTGTGGGTTTCCTCTGGCTGCCCTGATCCCCACCCACAGTCCAAAGGCATGCAAATTAGTAGGTTGATTGGTCGTTCTAAATTGTCCCGATTAGGCTCAGGTTAAATTGGGGGTTGCTGGGCCACGCGGCTTGAAGGGCTGGAAGGGCCTTTTTGCACCACATATCAATCAATAAAATAACCAGGCCTTTTGAGCCACCGATTCTTTCTCTATTATTGATTGAGACACAGTGTGGAACAGGCCCTCTGGCCCTTTCAGTCACACCGCCCAGTAACCCCCAAATTAATCCTGGCCTAATGATGGGACAATTTACAATGACCAATTATTATGATTGACAACACGCAGTCCCCTTTTATTGTCATTTAGTAATGCATACATTAAGAAATGATAAAAATGTTTTTCCAGAATGATATCACGAAAGCACATGACAAACCGACTTAAAAACTAACAAAAACCACATAATTATAACATAGTTACAACAGTGCAAAGCAATACCGTAATTTGATAAGAACAGACCATGGCAGAGTAAAAGTCTCAAAGTCTCTCGAAAGTCCCATCATCTCACACAGACGGTGAACCTCCAGCGCCGCCAACTTCCCCATGCAGCATCCCGGAAGCATCCGACCACTGTCCGACTCCGAGTCCGTCTGAAAACTCCGAGCCTCCAACCAGCTCTCCGACACTGAGCACCGAGCACCATCTCTGCCGAGCACTTCGACCCCGGCCCAGCAACAGGCAATAGGCAAAGCCGAGGATTTGGGCCCTTTGTCTCCAGAGATTCTCGATCACACAGTAGCAGCGGCAGCGAAGCAGGCATTTCAGAAGTTACTCCAGACGTTCCTCTGCGCTTCTCACGGCTGTCCCCATCAAATCCGGATTGTGCATGGCACCCCTAGTTACACATATCGATATTCATTCGGAACGGCCGCGCGCGCTGCGTCGCGCTGCCATCTTCTCCCTCCTCAATTAACCAACCAATCGGTAAGTCTTTGGACTGTGGGAGGAAACTGGAGCACCCGGAGGAAACCCACACGGTCATGGGGAGAAATACAAACTCTTACAGACAGCAGTGGGAATTGAACCCAAGTCGCTGGTATTTTACTGTTGCTAGTTTTTACTAACCACTGTGCTACTCTGCCATTCCATTCTGTACAGGAGGTAATTTACAGGAGGCAAATGTCCTACCAACCTGCACGTCTTTTGGAAGCCAGGGGAGAAACCTGTGTGGTCACAGGGAGAACCTGCAAACTCCACTCAGATGGAACCAGAGGTTGGAATTGAACCTGGGACTCCAGATTGGTGAGACAGCACCTCTGCCCACAGTGCCGAGGTGACTCTCCAATAAGTCAGCCAGATCCTGGAGCCTATTCCAAGGTGAACTACTTAACAGGTCACCTCATTCAATCACGTGAGCTCAACGTGACTGAGACACAGGCCTGGTCTGATCTCTGTGTCGTGTTCTTAGTCAGTCTGGTCCCTCATATTGCCTCTCAGCTCTGATTGGTCAATGTCAAACTGGATGTTGAAGGGATGGGTTGAAGAAGTAATTATGGCCTCTTAAGAGTTTATTAGCCACAGCGGGAGAACTTTAGACCCAATAAGATTGTGGATGATGCACTGCCCGGTCTAATTTCGGTCTTAGCACCGATGACCTCCTGCTTCAAATACCTGTGAACTTCAGTGTTACACATTCCCATTTCTCCAAGGTAAAGAATTCTGAAGATGCCAGACCTTCTGAGTGACAGATTTTCTTTTTCTTTCAATCCCAAGTGGCTCAAAGGTCCTCCCATCACCGACCCTCTCCCTCGAAAACTTGGCATCACCCCTCATTCCACAGCACCCCAGTGCATCTCAGACAATCCAGCTCCACCTGCAGGAGGAGCATTTACTCAGTCGGGGCAGTTGCTCCCAGGATCCATGGCTGGTTCATCCACGGACTGGACCGGGATTGGTGTACCAGCCCCTAAACCCCAGGGTTGCTATGATGACCCTTGAACTCCAGGATTGATATAATGGCTCAAAACCCCAGGGCTGATAACATGACCTATGAACTTCAGGGTTGATTAAGTGACCCTGGAGTTCTTGTCCTATCTTAGCCACGTCTTCTCATCATCACCCTGTAAAATAGAATATCAGTCCTCTCATTTGTCTCCATCATCCCCTCATCATCATCTATCCACTCCTACCTTGTAAATTTAACCCATTTCTCCCAAAGTCCACTACTGACTGACTTCTTTCTGTGGGAGAGAGAGAGAGAGTTTCTATATTTCCATTGGTTTCCAGCAATGGAAGATTCTCCCAGATTCCCAGCTGGCTTTGCCCAAACCTACCCTTGATTTTCAACCCTTTATTGTTGGTCTCACCTGCCAGTGGAGGAGTCCTCTCCATCCTCAGCCATTCCTGAAGGCCAGTTTCATGACCATCGAAGCCCATTTGGTCCTCCAGTGGCTTGTCCACACTGGCAACTTTAGAACCACTGACCGGATCTGGATACCTCACTCAGACCTCCGGTTTTCTCCTGTTCCTGGAAGACTTGTTGCTGGGTTCATGCACCTCGGTGCAAGCTGATGGGTGGCTTCTTGGCAAGACAGAAAATATCGAGAGGAGTTTCCTCATCCTGGCTGGGGAAACGAAAGGAAGGGATAGAAGATATGGATATGGAAAAGAAAAGGAGGAAAAGATTGGGATTTTGTGCAATAGGATTCCAGAAATGATGAACTCAGCTCGGTTTCGGACAAGTGGTTTTGAGATCTGTCACCCGGAGCAGTAAAGGATATCCGAGATGGATTATGCTCATCTCCCATTCTCCTGGTCATTTACAAACTGAAGAAGATTTAATATATCAAAATGAAACTCCCACTCAGAAATTGGAATTCATAACTTTTTTTAAAAGTTGGGTCTTGAGCATCTTAAAGATGATGGCGCAAAGCAAAAGCAGGGAGAATCTGAAAGCTTGGATACTTGCGATGGAGTGATGGAAATGGAGGATGAGCAAGAGGCCAACACTGGAGGAATGAACATCGACTTCTCCAACTTCCACTAATGCCCCACCTCCCCCTCGTACCCCATCCGTTATTTATTTTTATACACACATTCTTTCTCTCACTCTCCTTTTTCTCCCTCTGTCCCTCTGACTATACCCCTTGCCCATCCCCTGAGGTCCCCCTGCTTGACTTTCTCCCCGGACCTCCTGTCCCATGATCCTCTCGTATCTCCTTTGCCAATCACCTGTCCAGCTCTTGGCTCCATCCCTCCCCCTCCTGTCTTCTCCTATCACTTTGGATCTCCCTCTCCCACTTTCAAATCTCTTACTAACTCTTCCTTCAGTTAGTCCTGACGAAAGGTCTCGGCCTGAAACGTCGACTGTACCTCTTCCTAGAGATGCTGCCTGGCCTGCTGCGTTCACCAGCAACTTTGATGTGTGTTGCTTGAATTTCCAGCATCTGCAGAATTCCTGTTGTTTACTGGAGGAATGAGCTGGTCTGGTCTCAGAAGGCTGTAGGTGTGGATGATGGGGACGGGTTTTGAATGCAGTGATAGGTGTTGTAAAATCAAAGTGCTCCCAGTACGTGTCAACGTACACATGGGTGCTGGGCACAGGGTCTGGTGTGGATTAGAATGTGCAAGATGTAGTTCTCTAACTTCACTCTTTTTAAGTGGTAGGAGGGAGAGTACTTCAAATAATCTTAATTGCCAGCAGTTTGCATGTGGGGTAAGTATAAGGCACAAAAAGTACTGCACCCCCAGGCCTGACCAGCTACTTGATATGTTCTTGGTGATCCACCCCAGGCTTCTTTGGTGGCAGTTCCCATTACCTGCAATTCTCTAATCTTTTAAGGATGTTCCCGATAAACGTCACTGTCATCGTCATTATGTGCATATCATATGAAGTAGGTGATCACAATCTTACCCATGACCATGATCGTTCTTGGCAAGTTTTCCTACAGAAGTGGTTTGCCATTGCCTTCTTCCGGGGCAGTGTCTTTACAAGACGAGTGACCCTGGCCATTATCAATACTCCTCAGAGATTGTCTGCCTGGAGTCAGTGGTCACTTGTGATCTGCACCGGCTGCTCATATGACCATCCACCACCTGCTCCCTTGGCTTTATGTGACCCTGGTCGGTGGGGGGTGGGGGGGGGGGTGCAGGGCGCGGCTAGGCAGGTGCTACACGGTGCCCAAGGGTGACCTGCAGTTAGCTGAGGGAAGGAGCACCTTACACCTCCTTTGGTAGAGACGTATCTCCACGCCAACACCCGGCAATGATCCAGCCTCCATATTGCTCCAGGCTACAGAAATTCCTGGTCTGTACCACTCTCTGCAGGAAGGAATTCCTCGCATGTCAGTTCTCACTGAGAGGTCACTGATTCTGTAATTCTGTTCCCTTCTTCGAGACTCTGCCACTGGTGGAAACATCGGGCATCTGCCCTGCCCTTTAAGCAATGCATATATAAAGGAAATGAGGGAACAGTTGCAGATTCCATTTTAACTTTACAGCACCGTACCCCTTGTCTAACTCTAAAATCAATCTAACCCTTCTGCCCTACATAGCCCTACTATCATGTAACTATCTAAAAGCCTCTTAAATGTCCCTAATGTATCTGCCTCTGTCTCCACTCCAGCAGGACATTTCGTGCACCCACCACTCTCGCTGTAAAAACCTTACCTTTGGTGTCCCCTCCTCCCCCTCCCCAGACTTTCCGTCAGTCACCTAAAGCAGCACACACCAAAGGCTGGAGAGAGTCGGCAGGTCAGACTGCTGAGTTCCTCCGTTTGTCCTGAAGGTGGGTCTCGGCCGAAACGTCAACTGTTTACTCATCTCCATAGGTGCTGCCTGACCTGCTGAGTTCCTCTAGCATTTTGTGTGTGTGTGTGTGTGTGTGTGTGTGTGTGTGTGTGTGTCTGTGCGTGTGTGTGTGTGTGTGTGTGTGTGTGTGAGAGTGTGTGTCTGTGTGTGTGTGTGTGTGTGTGTGTGTGTGTGTGTGTGTGTGTTGCTTTAGATTTCCAGCATCTCAAGATTTTCTCATGTTTACTTTCAAATTACGCCCCCTTATTTCCACGCTAGGAAAAAAGTTTCTGGCCATCCACGTACCCCTCTTGTAATTTTGTAGACTTCAGTCAAGTCACTTCTCACCCTCCCTCACTCCAGAGAGAAAAGCCCAAGCTCACTCAGACTTTCCTTGTAATTATGGCTATTTTGGTGAAGGAAGTTGGAAATAGTGATCGTACAGTGTTACAATTGTCACGACACATAATTATTGCTAGATTTGATCAACTTGTGAGCTGAATTCACAATCCTTGTGCACTTGGATCTTATTTTTTAAGGTTTGCAGGGAAAACAATGTTTTTTTAAAGAGGGGAAATGCAATGCCGTCCTCCCCTTCATTAGAATGAAGTTGGTAAAGGCTTTTGAAGAGTGCTCAAAAACGTGCACACTCTCAATTCTGACCATCCTGGGGAGCTAGAGAAAGGCAGCGTTTCCTGGCTGGACTGCTGGCAACTGTTGTTGAGTTTGAAAATCAGGCCACGTCCAGTCAAGTCATTGGTCTTGAGTATAGGTTTCTCCTCCACCTGTATGCAGTGTTCCAGTGTAAACGCACGCCACAAAATGTCCGTTTCTCCCAATCTCACTTTCACATGAAGCTCTACCTTGTATACTGTACTGTGCAAAAGTCTTAGGCACATGCATATAGCTGGGGTGTCTGAGACTTTTGCACAGTTCTGTATTTGTCAATGTGGAACGGAGAGCGAGTTGGTAAATCTGGTGGGAGCAAAGGATGTTGGGAATGGTGAGGGTGGAGTGCCGCGGGAGGGGTGTGGGACAGGTGGCAGAGAAGGAGTGCCGGGGTGGGGCTGCTGCAGGGGCAGGCAGCCCTGAGACAGCAGGCAAGGTCACCTCGTTCCCAAACAATCAGTTTATTGATCATTACAGAATGTCTCTGTGGTGCTTCCCAATCCCACCCCTCTCCCTTCCCCTTTTCTCTACCATGATTCCCCTCTCCCTGTCCCCTTCCCCTTCCCACTCCCAGCCCTCAAATGAGGCCCAATATCAGAATCAGGTTTATCAGCACTCACACATGTCATGATATTTGCTTTTCTGAGGCAGCATTACCGTGCAATACATAAAATTACTACAGCGCTGTGCAAAAGTCTTAGGCACTGTAGATATACATATGTGTTCAATAGTTTCATTTAATAGCAGGGGATGTATACAGTATACAACCTGAAATTCTTACTCTTCACAGACTGTGCCTAAGACTTTTGCACAGTGCTGTATGTGCTTAACAAAAGGCTAATAAGTAGGACAGCAATAATTCGTCATGAAATAGAACAGCTCATCCAGTTATTAAGATATAACTTTTACACTGGGGATTACGTCAGCCAGTTAAAATGTTTTTAGTGTTCCTTTAATACATTATTAAAATCTCAATTCCTCATAGAGGTACAATGTTTTACTTTGGAAATATGTGGTAATTAAGTAGCATAAAATAGTCTGTAGAGATATTTTTCGGAATATATTTATTGGTTTAGCTGTGGTCAAACTGCTGTACATATCTCACAAATTGATGTGATGGATTCTTTAATTGTTAATTAATGACAGTACAAAGAAGTCTGGAATAAAAAGTAAGAAAAATAAAGCAAAGATATTGCACAGTGATGGAGTGAATCTGCTGTTTCTTGTGGTGGGGACAGAGGAGCAGTTCAGAACGTGAGGATATCCCACAGCAAGAAACTCACTACCTGATTTTGCAAATGCAGTCCATTATTGGAACTGTGGATGATATTGTCCAGGAGGTTCAAGTTCAAAGTAAACTTATTATCAAAGTACATGCATGTCTCCGAGATCAGAATCGGGATCTGGTTTCATATCACCAGCATCTGTTGTGAAATTTGTTGTCTTTATGACAGTGGTACAATGCAATACATAATAATGGAGGAAAAACTGAATAACAGTAAATATATATATGTATATTAAATAGTTAAATTAAATAAGTAGTATAAGTAGTACAAAACAGAAATAAAAAATTAATGAGGTAGTGTTGACGGGTTCAATGTTCATTCAGAAATCGGATGGCAGAGGGGAAGAAGCTGTTCCTGAATCATTGAATGTGTGTCTTCAGGCTCCTGTACCTCCTCCCTGATGATAGCAATGAGAAGAGGGCATGTCCTGGGTGATGGGGGTCCTTAATGATGGATGGTGCCTTTTTGAGGAACAGCTCCATGAAGATGTCTCGGATACTACGGAGGCTAGTACCCGTGATGGAGTTGGCTAAGTTTTCAACTCTCTGCAGCTTCCTTCAGTCCTGTGCCATAGCTCCCCCACTTCCTACCCTGCAGCACACGGTGATGCAGCCAGTTAGAATGCTCTCAAAGGTACATCTGTAGAAATTTGTGAGTGTTTTAGGTGACATACCAAATCTCCTCAAACTCCTCACACTAAATTGCAGCTGCTGTTTTGCCTTCTTTGGCGCTGTACTGATGAACATCATTTTCTTGTGGACATACTCAATGAACCCATTAAAAAATAATAACCTTAACGGAATCAATGAAAGATTGCACCAACTTGGGTATTGAATCAGAGTGCAAAAGACAACAAACTGTGCAAATACAAAAAGAAAGAAATAATAATAATTAGCAAATAAAAAAGTAATAAATATCAAGAACGTGAGATGAAGAGACCTTGAAAGTGAGTCCATTGGTCACGGGAACATTTCACTGATGGGCAAGTGAAGCTGAGTGATCTTCTCTGTTTCAATCTATCTATTTAACTAGTTATTATTTATTTGATGCTATTTATTTATTTATCTGTCTATATGTCTATGTCCTTATTTATTATAACTTACAGTAATTTTTGAGTCACTACCTAACTTCCCAAGTGCAATCTGTTGTTGGAACTGACAAGATACTGTCCACTAAGTTTAAAGTAAATTTATTATCAAAGTACCTATGTATCATCATATACAACCCTGTGATTCTTTTTCATGGGGACATTTACGATACAAAGAAAAAAAGAAATACCATGAAACGTAATAGAATCGATGAAATCCACACGTAACAGGATGGACAAACAAAAACAACTATGCAAATACAATAAATAAATAAATAAATAAATAAACAATAAATATCGAGAATGTGAGGTGAAAAGACCTTGAAAGGGAGTCCATAGGTTGTGGGATCAGTTCAGAGTTGAGGTGAGTGAAGTTATCCACACTGGTTCAGGAGCCTGAGGGTTGTGGGGTAATAACTGTTCCTGAACCTGGTGGTGTGGGACCTGAGGCTCATTGTGGTGAGTGAAGTTATCCACACTGGTTCAGGAGGCTGATGGTTGTGGGGTAATAACTGTTCCTGAACCTGGTGGTGTGGGACCTGAGGCTCATTGTGGTGAGTGAAGTTATCCACACTGGTTCAGGAGGCTGATGGTTGTGGGGTAATAACTGTTCCTGAACCTGGTGGTGTGGGACCTGAGGCTCATTGTGGTGAGTGAAGTTATCCACACTGGTTCAGGAGCCTGATGGTTGTGAGGTAATAACTGTTCCTGAACCTGGTGGCGTGGGACCTGAGGCTCATTGTGGTGAGTGAAGTTATCCACACTGGTTCAGGAGCCTGATGGTTGTGGGGTAATAACTGTTCCTGAACCTGGTGGCGTGGGACCTGAGGCTCATTGTGGTGAGTGAAGTTATCCACACTGGTTCAGGAGCCTGATGGTTGTGGGGTAATAACTGTTCCTGAACCTGGTGGCGTGGGACCTGAGGCTCATTGTGGTGAGTGAAGTTATCCACACTGGTTCAGGAGCCTGATGGTTGTGGGGTAATAACTGTTCCTGAACCTGGTGGTGTGGGACCTGAGGCTCATTGTGGGGAGTGAAGTTATCCACACTGGTTCAGGAGCCTGATGGTTGTGGGGTAATAACTGTTCCTGAACCTGGTGGTGTGGGACCTGAGGCTCATTGTGGGGAGTGAAGTTATCCACACTGGTTCAGGAGGCTGATGGTTGTGGGGTAATAACTGTTCCTGAACCTGGTGGTGTGGGACCTGAGGCTCATTGTGGTGAGTGAAGTTATCCACACTGGTTCAGGAGCCTGATGGTTGTGGGGTAATAACTGTTCCTGAACCTGGTGGTGTGGGTCCTGAGGCTCATTGTGGTGAGTGAAGTTATCCACACTGGTTCAGGAGCCTGATGGTTGTGGGGTAATAACTGTTCCTGAACCTGGTGGCGTGGGACCTGAGGCTCAGTGTGGGGAGTGAAGTTATCCACACTGGTTCAGGAGCCTGATGGTTGTGGGGTAAAAACTGTTCCTGAACCTGGTGGTGTGGGGTCTGAGGCTCGTTGTGGTGAGTGAAGTTATCCACACTGGTTCAGGAGCCTGATGGTTGTGGGGTAATAACTGTTCCTGAACCTGGTGGTGTGGGACCTGAGGCTCGTTGTGGTGAGTGAAGTTATCCACACTGGTTCAGGAGTCTGATGGTTGTGGGGTAATAACTGTTCCTGAACCTGGTGGTGTGGGACCTGAGGCTCGTTGTGGTGAGTGAAGTTATCCACACTGGTTCAGGAGTCTGATGGTTGTGGGGTAATAACTGTTCCTGAACCTGGTGGTGTGGGACCTGAGGCTCGTTGTGGTGAGTGAAGTTATCCACACTGGTTCAGGAGCCTGATGGTTGTGGGGTAATAACTGTTCCTGAACCTGGTGGTGTGGGACCTGAGGCTCATCGTGGGGAGTGAAGTTATCCACACTGGTTCAGGAGCCTGATGGTTGTGGGGTAATAACTGTTCCTGAACCTGGTGGTGTGGGACCTGAGGCTCATCGTGGGGAGTGAAGTTATCCACACTGGTTCAGGAGCCTGATGGTTGTGGGGTAATAACTGTTCCTGAACCTGGTGGTGTGGGACCTGAGGCTCATTGTGGGGAGTGAAGTTATCCACACTGGTTCAGGAACCTGATGGTTGTGGGGTAATAACTGCTCCTGAACCTGGTGGTGTGGGACCTGAGGCTCATTGTGGTGAGTGAAGTTATCCACACTGATTCAGGAGCCTGATGGTTGTGGGGTAATAACTGCTCCTGAACCTGGTGGTGTGGGACCTGAGGCTCATTGTGGTGAGTGAAGTTATCCACACTGGTTCAGGAGCCTGATGGTTGTGGGGTAATAACTGTTCCTGAACCTGGTGGTGTGGGACCTGAGGCTCATTGTGGGGAGTGAAGTTATCCACACTGGTTCAGGAACCTGATGGTTGTGGGGTAATAACTGCTCCTGAACCTGGTGGTGTGGGACCTGAGGCTCATTGTGGTGAGTGAAGTTATCCACACTGATTCAGGAGCCTGATGGTTGTGGGGTAATAACTGCTCCTGAACCTGGTGGTGTGGGACCTGAGGCTCATTGTGGTGAGTGAAGTTATCCACACTGATTCAGGAGCCTGATGGTTGTGGGGTAATAACTGCTCCTGAACCTGGTGGTGTGGGACCTGAGGCTCATCGTGGTGAGTGAAGTTATCCACACTGGTTCAGGAGCCTGATGGTTGTGGGGTAATAACTGTTCCTGAACCTGGTGGTGTGGGACCTGAGGCTCATCGTGGGGAGTGAAGTTATCCACACTGGTTCAGGAACCTGATGGTTGTGGGGTAATAACTGCTCCTGAACCTGGTGGTGTGGGACCTGAGGCTCATTGTGGTGAGTGAAGTTATCCACACTGATTCAGGAGCCTGATGGTTGTGGGGTAATAACTGCTCCTGAACCTGGTGGTGTGGGACCTGAGGCTCATTGTGGTGAGTGAAGTTATCCACACTGGTTCAGGAGCCTGATGGTTGTGGGGTAATAACTGCTCCTGAACCTGGTGGTGTGGGACCTGAGGCTCATTGTGGGGAGTGAAGTTATCCACACTGGTTCAGGAACCTGATGGTTGTGGGGTAATAACTGCTCCTGAACCTGGTGGTGTGGGACCTGAGGCTCATTGTGGTGAGTGAAGTTATCCACACTGATTCAGGAGCCTGATGGTTGTGGGGTAATAACTGCTCCTGAACCTGGTGGTGTGGGACCTGAGGCTCATCGTGGTGAGTGAAGTTATCCACACTGGTTCAGGAGCCTGATGGTTGTGGGGTAATAACTGTTCCTGAACCTGGTGGTGTGGGACCTGAGGCTCATTGTGGTGAGTGAAGTTATCCACACTGGTTCAGGAGCCTGATGGTTGTGGGGTAATAACTGTTCCTGAACCTGGTGGTGTGGGACCTGAGGCTCATTGTGGGGAGTGAAGTTATCCACACTGGTTCAGGAACCTGATGGTTGTGGGGTAATAACTGCTCCTGAACCTGGTGGTGTGGGACCTGAGGCTCATTGTGGTGAGTGAAGTTATCCACACTGATTCAGGAGCCTGATGGTTGTGGGGTAATAACTGCTCCTGAACCTGGTGGTGTGGGACCTGAGGCTCATCGTGGTGAGTGAAGTTATCCACACTGGTTCAGGAGCCTGATGGTTGTGGGGTAATAACTGTTCCTGAACCTGGTGGTGTGGGACCTGAGGCTCATCGTGGGGAGTGAAGTTATCCACACTGGTTCAGGAACCTGATGGTTGTGGGGTAATAACTGCTCCTGAACCTGGTGGTGTGGGACCTGAGGCTCATTGTGGTGAGTGAAGTTATCCACACTGATTCAGGAGCCTGATGGTTGTGGGGTAATAACTGCTCCTGAACCTGGTGGTGTGGGACCTGAGGCTCATTGTGGTGAGTGAAGTTATCCACACTGATTCAGGAGCCTGATGGTTGTGGGGTAATAACTGCTCCTGAACCTGGTGGTGTGGGACCTGAGGCTCATTGTGGTGAGTGAAGTTATCCACACTGGTTCAGGAGCCTGATGGTTGTGGGGTAATAACTGTTCCTGAACCTGGTGGTGTGGGACCTGAGGCTCATTGTGGGGAGTGAAGTTATCCACACTGGTTCAGGAACCTGATGGTTGTGGGGTAATAACTGCTCCTGAACCTGGTGGTGTGGGACCTGAGGCTCATTGTGGTGAGTGAAGCTATCCACACTGATTCAGGAGCCTGATGGTTGTGGGGTAATAACTGCTCCTGAACCTGGTGGTGTGGGACCTGAGGCTCATCGTGGTGAGTGAAGTTATCCACACTGGTTCAGGAGCCTGATGGTTGTGGGGTAATAACTGTTCCTGAACCTGGTGGTGTGGGACCTGAGGCTCATTGTGGTGAGTGAAGTTATCCACACTGGTTCAGGAGCCTGATGGTTGTGGGGTAATAACTGCTCCTGAACCTGGTGGTGTGGGACCTGAGGCTCATTGTGGTGAGTGAAGTTATCCACACTGATTCAGGAGCCTGATGGTTGTGGGGTAATAACTGCTCCTGAACCTGGTGGTGTGGGACCTGAGGCTCATTGTGGTGAGTGAAGTTATCCACACTGGTTCAGGAGCCTGATGGTTGTGGGGTAATAACTGTTCCTGAACCTGGTGGTGTGGGACCTGAGGCTCATTGTGGGGAGTGAAGTTATCCACACTGGTTCAGGAACCTGATGGTTGTGGGGTAATAACTGCTCCTGAACCTGGTGGTGTGGGACCTGAGGCTCATTGTGGTGAGTGAAGCTATCCACACTGATTCAGGAGCCTGATGGTTGTGGGGTAATAACTGCTCCTGAACCTGGTGGTGTGGGACCTGAGGCTCATCGTGGTGAGTGAAGTTATCCACACTGGTTCAGGAGCCTGATGGTTGTGGGGTAATAACTGTTCCTGAACCTGGTGGTGTGGGACCTGAGGCTCATTGTGGTGAGTGAAGTTATCCACACTGGTTCAGGAGCCTGATGGTTGAGGGGTAATAACTGTTCCTGAACCTGGTTGTGTGGGACCTGAGGCTCATTGTGGTGAGTGAAGTTATCCACACTGATTCAGGAGCCTGATGGTTGTGGGGTAATAACTGCTCCTGAACCTGGTGGTGTGGGACCTGAGGCTCATTGTGGTGAGTGAAGTTATCCACACTGATTCAGGAGCCTGATGGTTGTGGGGTAATAACTGTTCCTGAACCTGGTGGTGTGAGTCCTGAGGCTCATTGTGGTGAGTGAAGTTATCCACTCTGGTTCAGGAGCCTGATGGTTGTGGGGTAATAACTGTTCCTGAACCTGGTGGTGTGAGTCCTGAGGCTCATTGTGGTGAGTGAAGTTATCCACACTGGTTCAGGAGCCTGATGGTTGAGGGGTAATAACGGTTCCTGAACCTGGTGGTGTGAGTCCTGAGGCTCCTGTACCCTCTGCCTGACGGCAGCAGTGAGAGAGAGCATGTCCTGGGTGGTGGGGGTCCCTGATCATGGATGCTGCTTTTCTGCCACGATGCTCCACGTGGATGTGCTTAACTGTGGGGAGGGCTTTACCCATGATGGACTGGTCCGCAATACCCAACTTTTCACAAAATCTCTTGTGTTCAAAGTGTAACCAATTCACTCTGAATAAAGAACCTCCCTTGTAGTCCTCAATTATATTTAAAAATGATTCACTCTGGACACACAAGGGAATCTTCTGAGAGACAAGGGAAGTCTCGATTTACTCCAGAGCAACACACACACACAATCTGCTGGAGGAACTCAGCAGGTCAGGCAACATCTTGGAAATAAATAAACAGCCAATGATTCCCCCTTCTTCAGGACTGAGAAGGAAGGAAGGGGGAAGAAGGCAGAATGACATGGTGGGAGAAAGAGGAAGGCTAGCTGGAAGGTGATAAGTGAACAAACAAAAGAAATGCTGGAAATCTGAGCAACACACACAAAATGCTGGAGGAACTCAACAGGCCGGGCAGCATTTCTGGAAAAGAGTACAGTCGGCATTTTGGGCCGAACCTCTTCAGCAGGACTGAAGAAGAGTAGATTTTAAAGGTGGGGTGAGAGAGAAACACAAGGTGACAGCTGAACCCGGGAGGGGGAAGGATGGAGTAAAGAGCTGGGAAGTTGATTGGTGAAAAAGACGGAAGGCCATGGAAGAAAGAAAAGGCGGGAGAAGCTCCAGAGGGAGGTGACGGGCGGGCAAGGAGATGAGATGAGGGAGGAAAAGGGGATGGGAAATGGTGACGGGGAGTTGGGGGGGCATCGGTGATGGGTGAAGCCAGATGTGTGGGAAAGGTCAAGGGCTGGACAGGAAAGAGTCTGATAGGAGAGGAGTGAACATAAGGAGGAGAGGTCCCAGGTTGAGGTGATGGGCAGGTGAGAAGAGGTAAGAGGCAGGTATCACAGAGGAGGCAGCAGTGATAGACGGTCTCACTGAACTCCGTCAAAGAGAAGATTTAAACAGGGAGAGCATGCCTCAAAGAGACTTGGCAGCTGAGCAGCTAACCATAAACAGGAGCGATTCTGCAGATGCTGGAAATCCAGAGCAACACACACAAAATGCTGGAGGAACTCAGCAGGTCAGACAGTGTCTGAGCCCAGAGTAACACACACAAAATGCTGGAGGAACTCAGCAGGTCAGACAGTGTCGATGGTCAGAGTAACACACACAAAATGCTGGAGGAACTCAGCAGGTCAGACAGTGTCGATGGTCAGAGTAACACACACAAAATGCTGGAGGAACTCAGCGGGTCAGACAGTGTCGATGGTCAGAGTAACACACACAAAATGCTGGAGGAACTCAGCAGGTCAGACAGTGTCGATGGTCAGAGTAACACACACAAAATGCTGGAGGAACTCAGCGGGTCAGACAGTGTCGATGGTCAGAGTAACACACACAAAATGCTGGAGGAACTCAGCGGGTCAGACAGTGTCGATGGTCAGAGTAACACACACACAATGCTGGAGGAACTCAGCGGGTCAGACAGTGTCGATGGTCAGAGTAACACACACAAAATGCTGGAGGAACTCAGCAGGTCAGACAGTGTCGATGGTCAGAGTAACACACACAAAATGCTGGAGGAACTCAGCGGGTCAGACAGTGTCGATGGTCAGAGTAACACACACAAAATGCTGGAGGAACTCAGCGGGTCAGACAGTGTCGATGGTCAGAGTAACACACACAAAATGCTGGAGGAACTCAGCAGGTCAGACAGTGTCGATGGTCAGAGTAACACACACAAAATGCTGGAGGAACTCAGCGGGTCAGACAGTGTCGATGGTCAGAGTAACACACACAAAATGCTGGAGGAACTCAGCGGGTCAGACAGTGTCGATGGTCAGAGTAACACACACAAAATGCTGGAGGAACTCAGCGGGTCAGACAGTGTCGATGGTCAGAGTAACACACACAAAATGCTGGAGGAACTCAGCAGGTCAGACAGTGTCGATGGTCAGAGTAACACACAAAATGCTGGAGGAACTCAGCGGGTCAGACAGTGTCGATGATCAGAGTAACACACACAAAATGCTGGAGGAACTCAGCGGGTCAGACAGTGTCGATGGTCAGAGTAACACACACAAAATGCTGGAGGAACTCAGCAGGTCAGACAGTGTCGATGGTCAGAGTAACACACACAAAATGCTGGAGGAACTCAGCAGGTCAGACAGTGTCGATGGTCAGAGTAACACACACAAAATGCTGGAGGAACTCAGCGGGTCAGACAGTGTCGATGGTCAGAGTAACACACACAAAATGCTGGAGGAACTCAGCAGGTCAGACAGTGTCGATGGTCAGAGTAACACACACAAAATGCTGGAGGAACTCAGCGGGTCAGACAGTGTCGATGGTCAGAGTAACACACACAAAATGCTGGAGGAACTCAGCGGGTCAGACAGTGTCGATGGTCAGAGTAACACACACACAATGCTGGAGGAACTCAGCGGGTCAGACAGTGTCGATGGTCAGAGTAACACACACAAAATGCTGGAGGAACTCAGCAGGTCAGACAGTGTCGATGGTCAGAGTAACACACACAAAATGCTGGAGGAACTCAGCGGGTCAGACAGTGTCGATGGTCAGAGTAACACACACAAAATGCTGGAGGAACTCAGCGGGTCAGACAGTGTCGATGGTCAGAGTAACACACACAAAATGCTGGAGGAACTCAGCACGTCAGACAGTGTCGATGGTCAGAGTAACACACACAAAATGCTGGAGGAACTCAGCAGGTCAGACAGTGTCGATGGTTAGAGTAACACACACAAAATGCTGGAGGAACTCAGCGGGTCAGACAGTGTCGATGGTCAGAGTAACACACACAAAATGCAGGAGGAGCTCAGCGGGTCAGACAGCATTTATGGAGGGGATTAGGCTGAGAAAGTTTAGGCCGAGAACTTCCATCAGGACTGGAAAAGAAGGATCCAGGATAAGAAGGTGGGAGGGAGACGAAGACAAGCTGGCATGTGATAGGCGAAGCCAAGTGAGTGGGTGGGGGACGGGAGAATGGTGAGAAGCTGGGAGGTGATGTGGAAAAAGTAAAAGGCTGGAGAAGAAGAAATAGAACAGAACTTTCTTGTCATTGCTCAAGACAACGAGATTGTGGTGCTACTCCAGTCTGTGCAAAACAGATATTTACAATCCATGCAGTACGGCTTAATTAAAAAATTCCCATATTTACATGCAACAACTGACTTTGATAGTCCATAACACTCAAAGGGAATTGGCAAGCCGGAGTGTAGCATTATTCAACACACAACAGCCCTGGGGAAAAAGTTGTATTTCAGTCTTATTGTTTTGGCTAAGATGTTTCTGTATCTCCTACCAGATGGCAGGAGATTGGACGGACAATGTCTGGGATGGAATGGGTTTGGTCTTTAGTGATGTTATGAGCTGCAATAGGCATCGAGAGATGTAGATCAGCTCCAAGTCCAGTAGTTGAGTCCCAGTGGAGTGCTGAGCCGTCCTGATCACCCATTGGAGTGCTTTGTGATCTGTCTTGCTGCAGCTAGAGTCCCACCCTGACACTCCATATGTCAGTATGCTCTCTGTCGCACATCAATCAAAGTTGGCCCGAGATTTTTGGTGCAGATTAGCTCCCATTAAGCTCCTCAGGTACTATGGTAGCTGTTGTGTCTTCCCTACTATCAAGGTTGTGTTGATGGTCCACGAGAGTCCCTCAGTGATGTTCATTCGCAAAAACGCAGAACTGGAGACCCTTTCCACTACTGGCCATTTATGTTGGAGTAGTGGGGAATCTGATAGGAGAGGAGCGTGGACTGTGGGAGAAAGGGAAGAAGGGGGATTTACACGGCCATAACACAGGTATAACAATGTAGACCCTAGTAAGTAAAACTTACTGTTATCCAACTACATATATGTCACCACATACTACTCTGATTCATTTTCTTGTGGGCATTCATAGGAAAATAAGGAGACTATAGAATTTCCAAAAAACTATACATAATCAAACACTGACAAACAACCAATGTGCAAAAAAAAAAGACGAATTTTGCAAATAAAGAATTAATATTGAGAAGGCATGTGTAAATATTGGACTGGCACTCTAATGGTTAGCAAATGCTTTACAGTACCAGTGACCCGGGTTCAATTCCCGATGCTGCCTGTAAGGAGTTTGTACGTTCTCCCTGCAACCATGTGGGTTTCCTCCGGGTGCTCCGGTTTCCTCCCACAGTCCAAAGATGTACTGGTTAGTAGGTTAATTGGTCATTATAAACTGTCCCGTGATTAGGCCAGGGTTAAACTGGGAGTTGCTGGGCAGCATGGCTCGAGGAGCTGGAAGGGCCTATTCTGCGTGCTACCTCAATCAATCAATCAATAAATACTGACAAACTTTTACCTCTTCTCACCTGCCTATCCTTTCCCACTGGTCCCTCCTATGATCCATACTCTTTGCCTATCAGATTCCTTCTTCCCCAGCCCTTCATCTTTCCCACCCACCTGGTTCCACCTATCACCTTCTAGCTAGCCTCTTTCCCCTCTCTCCCCCCACTTTTTATTCTGGCATCTTTCCCCCCTTCCTTACCAGTCCTGAGGAAGTGTCTTGGCCTGAAACATCAACTGTTTACTCATTTCCATAGATGCTGCCTGGCCTGCTGAGTTCCTCCAGCATTTGCATGTTTTGCTCTGGGGTTCCAGCATCTGAAGAATCTCTTGTGTAAGTAATATTGAGAACATGACTTTAGACCCTAGTGCAATGCCATCATCTCAAAGGGAGTTGCCTGATGTAATGCAGCCCACTTGGCTAGATGTACGAAGCCCCACCAACACAAAAGCTTTGGGACCATCCAGGACAAAGCAGCTTGGAATCCCACCCAACCCAATACCCTCAACATTTCCTGCCTCCCCCACCGGAGCACAGCGGCTGCACCGTGCTTCACCTACAAGCACAATGCACTCATTCTAACAGGTGTCTCCGACAGACCTGTGACTTCTACTACCCAGAAAGAATGGTATCAGACCTACAGGACGATTAACCAGAAAGTCAATGGTAGTAGAGGTACAGGACTACTACCCAGAAAGTCAATAGTAACAGAGGTAAAGGACTACTTCCTGGAAAAACAATGGTAGTAGAGGTACAGAATGTCCCAGAAAGACAATGGTAGCAGAAGTACAGGACTACTAACCAGAAAGAATGGTAGCAGAGCTACAGGACAAAAACCTCCCTCTCTGGCAGTGGTTCCCCAAATTTCTTATGCCATGGACCAATGCCTTTAAACAAGGGGTCCACGGCCACACTCAGGTTGGAGGAGCAACACCTTATATTCTGTCTGGGTAGCCTCCAACCTGATGGCATGAACATTGACTTCTCTAACTTCCGCTAATGCCCCACCTCCCCCTTGTACCCCATCCATTATTTATTTATATACACACATTCTTTTTCTCTCTCTCCTTTTTCTCCCTCTGTCTCTCTGAATATACCCCTTGCCCATCCTCTGGGTTTTCCCCCCCCCTTGTCTTTCTTCCCGGACCTCCTGTCCCATGATCCTCTCATATCCCTTTTGCCAATCACCCGTCCAGCTCTTGGCTCCATCCCTCCCCCTCCTGTCTTCTCCTATCACTTCAGATCTCCCCCTCCCCTTCCCACTTTCAAATCCCTTACTCACTCTTCCTTCAGTTAGTCCTGACGAAGGGTCTCTGCCCGAAACGTCGACTGCACCTCTTCCTAGAGATGCTGCGTTCACCAGCAACTTTGATGTGTGTTGCTTGAATTTCCAGCATCTGCAGAATTCCTCGTGTTTGCGTCCACGGTAAATGACTGCTCTGTGCTCACACACTGAGTTCAAGGTTCAAAGTAAATTTATTATTAAATTTCATATATTGTGTGTCACCATGAGCTACCCTGAGATTCATCTTCTCACGGACACTCAGAACACAAAAACACAACAGAATCAATGAAAAGCTGCTCACAAAGACCAACAAACAACCAAGGTGAAAAAGACGACAGACAGATAGATGACAGACAGACACACACACAGACAAGTGCCTATAAAAAATATTCAACCACCCCCCCAGAACTTTTCCTGTTTTATTGTTTTACAACACTGAATCGCAGTGAATTTAATTTGTTGTTTTTTACACTGATCAACCGAAAAGATTCTTTCGTGTCAAAGTGAAAACAACTTCTACAAATTGGTATAAATTTATTACAATTATTAAACAAAAAATAGTTGATTGCATAAGTATTCACCCCCTTCAAGTCAGTATTTAGTAGAAGCACCTTTGGCAGCAATTACAGCCTCGAATCTGTGTGGTCAGGTCTCTATTAGCTTTGCACTTTTGAACACTTGCAATTTTCCCCCATTCTCCTTTTAAAAACTGCTCAATCTCTGCCAGATTCCATGGGGATCATGATTGAAGAGCCCTTTTCAAGTCCAGCCACAAATTCTCAATTGGATTGAGGTCTGGTCTCTGACTTGGCCACTTCAAGACATTAACTTTGAAGTTTTTAAGTCAATCCTGTTTATCTTTGGCTCTATGCTTGGGGTTATTGTCTTGCTGGAAAACAAATCTTCTCCCAAGTCGCAGTTCTCTTGCAGTCGGCATCAGGTTTTCCTCCAGGATTTCCCTGTATTTTGCTGCATTCATTTTACCCTCTACCTTCACAAGCCTTCCAGGGCCTGCTGCAGTGAAGCATCCCCACAGCATGATGCAGCCACCACCATGTTTCACGGTAGGGATGGTGTGTTTTTGATGATGTGCGGTGTTTGGTTTATGCCAAACATAGCATTTAGTCTGATGGCCAAAAAGCTCAACTTTGCTTTTATCAGACCATAGAACCTTCTTCCAGCTGACTTCAGAGTCTCCCACATGCCCTCTAGCAAACTCTAGATGAGATTTCTTGCGAGCTTTTTTCAACAATGGCTTCCTCTTTGCCACTCTCCCATAAAGCTGTGACTGGTGAAGCACATGGGGAACAGTTGTTGTCTGTGCAGTCTCTCCCATCTCAGTCGCTGAAGCTTGTAACTCCTCCAGAGTTGTCATAGGTCTCCTGGTGGCCTCCCTCACTAGTCCCCTTCTTGCACGGTCACTCGGTTTTTGAGGACGGCCTGCTCTAGGCAAATTTACAGCTGAGCCATATTCTTTCCATTTCTTGATGATTGACTTATCTGTACTCCAGGAGATATTCAGCGACTTGGAGATTTTCTTGTATCCATCTCCTGACTTGTGCTTTTCAATAGCCTTTTTGCAAAGTTGCTTGGAGTGTTCTTTTGTCTTCGTGGTGTAGTTTTTGTTCGGATACTGACTCACCAGCAGTTGGGCCTTCCAGATACAGGTGTATTTTTACTGCAATCGATTGAAACACCTTGACTGCACCTGGGTCTCCAAAAACAGATCTCCATTTAACTAATTATGTGATTTCTAAACACAATTGGCTGCACCAGTGATGATTTGGTGTGTCATATTAAAGGGGGTGAATACTTATGCAGTCAGTTATTTTGAGTTTTCACTTTGACATGAAAGAGTCTTTTCTGTTGACGAGTGTCAAAAATGCCAAATTAAATCCACTGTGATTCAATGTTGTAAAAACAATAAAATATGAAGACTTCCAAGGGCAGTGAATACTTTTTTATAGGCACATTGTTAGATAGATAGATGGATTGATAGATAAAAAGATAGATAGAGATATAGATAGATAGATAAAAAAATAGAGATAGAGAGATACTGTAGATAGATACTGACAACATGAGTTGTAAAGTCATGAGTCTGTAGTTTGTGGAATCAGTTCAGTGTTGAAGTTATCAATGCTGGTTCAGGAGCCTGATGGTTGTCGGGTAATAACTGTTCCTGAACCTGGTGGTGTGGGACCTGAGGCTCATTGTGGTGAGTGAAGTTATCCACACTGGTTCAGGAGCCTGATGGTTGTCGGGTAATAACTGTTCCTGAACCTGGTGGTGTGGGACCTGAGGCTCATTGTGGTGAGTGAAGTTATCCACACTGGTTCAGGAGCCTGATGGTTGTGGGGTAATAACTGTTCCTGAACCTGGTGGTGTGGGACCTGAGGCTCATTGTGGTGAGTGAAGTTATCCACACGTTTGTTCCGGAGCCTGATGGTTGAAGGGTAATAACTGTTCCTGAACCTGGTGGTGTGGGACCTGAGGCTCATTGTGGTGAGTGAAGTTATCCACACTGGTTCAGGAGCCTGATGGTTGTCGGGTAATAACTGTTCCTGAACCTGGTGGTGTGGGACCTGAGGCTCATTGTGGTGAGTGAAGTTATCCACACTGGTTCAGGAGCCTGATGGTTGTGGGGTAATAACTGTTCCTGAACCTGGTGGTGTGGGACCTGAGGCTCATTGTGGTGAGTGAAGTTATCCACACTGGTTCAGGAGCCTGATGGCTGTGGGGTAATAACTGTTCCTAAACCTGGTGGTGTGGGTCCTAACGCTTCTGTACCTCCTTCGTGATGGCAGCAGTGAGAAGGGAGCATGGCCTGTGTGGTGGGGGTTGTTGATAATGGGTGCTGCTTTCTTGTGGATGTACTCAATGTTGAGGAGACAACTTCCTGTGATGGACTGGGCTGTACCCAGCACTATTTGTCGGCTTTTCCATTGGTGTTTCCATGCCAGGCTGTGATGCAGCCAGTCACAGTATCTCACTATTTCCCTGTGGGACTGGGTTCACATGCTGGAGCTCCCTCCACATCAGCCCAGTGGGAGCACCTTCACCTGAAGAACGGCAACCATTCAAGAAGGTAAGTGATAACCCTCCTTCACGAGGACAATTCGGAGATGGTTAAATGTTGGTCTCCCCAGTGGTGTACACATCCAGAATAAAAATAAGTTAGTTAGGGTGATATGGTATCATAGTGGTTAGCCCAACACTTTATTGTATAGGGAACGTGGGTTCAATTCCTACTGCTGCCTGTAAGGAGTTTGTACGTTCTCCCCGTGACTGTGTGGGTTTCCTCCGGGTGCTCTGGTTTCCTCCCACAGTCCAAAGACGTATTGGGTGGTGGATTAATTGGTTGGTGGGTAAACTGTCCCGGATTAGGCTAGGATTAAACTGGGGTAGCTGGACATCTTGGCTCGAAGGGTTTACTCTGCATTGTATCTCAGTAATAAAAATTAGAATATGGCAATTGCTCCACAATGTTAGCAGTGAAACTTGAGATCGCTTTATCGCCAACCGCTTGTTCAGCATCGAACCTAAGAGTTAACCCTTTCAGGACTGCTACACATAAAGGTTCCACATTTAACCATTCACTTCATATTTATTCATCCCAAATGGGAAGCACCTACATTTCTAAAACACCTAACACAAAGCCCTTAATGACCAGGGACGTACTTTAGGAGTGGAGTCATTGTAAAGAAGGAAACATGGGCAGACATGTTTATTACACAGCAAGATCCCAAAACATTATGGGGATTGGAACTTTGAGGTGGCACTGGCTGAGAGGTATGAACAAAGCACTTCAGAAGGGATGGTGAGTAGTGTCTTCAGACTGAAGTCTGTCAACAATTGTGGTAATCTCTCTTCATTGCTGATGGGCGGTCTCCAGCTGTAAGGTTGACAGAGTATAGAGAAAATTTACAAGGATGTTGCCAGGTCTGGAGGGCCTGAGGTATCAGGAAAGATTGAAAAAATTAGGACTTTATTCCTTGGAACGTAGAAGATTGAGGGGAGATTTGACAGAGGTATATAAAATTATGAGGGATACAGACAGGGTAACTGCAAGCAGGCTTTTTCCACTGAGGTTGCTTGGGACTACAATCAGAGATCATGGGTTAAAGGTGAAAGGTGAAAAGCTTAAGGGGAACATGAGGGGAACTTCTTCACTCAGAGGGTGGTGAGAGTGTGGAATGAGTACCAGCGCAAGTAATGCATGCGAGCTTGACTTCAACATGTAAGAGGAGTTTGGATAGGTACATGGACGTTAGGGGATGCAGGGCTATGGTCCCGGTGCAGGTTGATGCGAGTAGGCAGCTTAAATGGTTCAGCACAGACTAGATGGGCCAAAAGGCCTGTTTCTGAACTAACTTTTCTCTGACTCTACACCAAGGTGCATCTGCCTCAGTGTGATTACTGCAGTCTCTGGTTTTAAGGTCCAAGTCCGTCCTGTCTTGTAATCCGTCCCCAGTGACATTCAAAGTACATTAGTGCGTTAATCCCGTAATGTAAGAGCATGTGACCAGCTGGCAGCCTCGATGAATGTGGGCCACTTCCATAATCCGTGAGAGCATTTAATGCATCCTGTTTATAAATATCTCAAGGTTCAGGATGCTTAAAGGGACAGAGACGTTGTGGAAGAAAGTGCCGCGCAAGTTGGGTGACAAAGCACGAGCTTCGGAGCTCGGGCACGTCGGGGACAGAGGGCCCTGGGTTCCAAACCCGCACCGGGGCAGGCAGGGGTCTAATGCAAATTCTAGACCGACACCCCTCAGTCGCAACCCTGCAGAGTCAAATGTGCCATCTTAAGGATGAGACATTAAACCTGAGTAACGCCTCACGGTCACCTCCTTAGGCAACGTGGTCACACAGCGCAGAAACAGGCCCTTTGCGCCAGATGAGTCGACATAGAAATATGTGATCTCACTGTCAGTTCAACTCTCCTCAGTTACAGTCCCAAGGCTTCCTGGTGTCCAGGCAAGTCTCCAGGCCTTTTGCATCAATTTGTTCCTAAAATAAGAGAAGATGGTGGCGCGACGCAGCGCGCAGCGGCCACTCCGGTGAATGATATCTGTTATCTGTCAAGTAGGATGCCGTGCACAATCCTGATTTGATGGAGACAGACGTGAGAAACACGGAGGAACATCTGGTGAAATTTCTGAACCGCCTGTTTCGCTGCCGCTGCTACTGTGCGATCCAGAATCTCCGGAGAGGAAGGCCCCGAGTCCTCGGCTTTGCCTGTTGCTCGGCGGCCAGGACCGGGGTCGAAGCGCTCGGCAGAGATGGTGCTCGGTGTCGGAGGGCTGGTCAGAGGCTCGAAATTTTCGGACGGACTCAGAGTCGGCTGTGGTCAGGTGCTGCATCGGCAAGTTTGCGGTGCTGGAGGTTCATGGCAGGGAGAGTTTTTCTTCCTTCTACCGTCTGCGTGAGATGATGGGGCTATCGGGACTTTGAGACTTTTTTTTAACCGTACCCATGGTCTGCTCTTATCAAATTACAGTATTGCTTTGCACTGTTGTGTCGGCTGAGGAGATTTACTGCGTCCGGTGCTCCTGATGCGGCCTTCTATATATTGGTGAGACCTGACGCAGGCTGGGAGACCATTTCGCTGAACACCTATGCTCTGTCTGCCAGAGAAAGCAGGATCTCCCAGTGGCCACACATTTTAATTCCACATCCCATTCCCATTCTGACATGTCTATCCACGGCCTCCTCTACTGTAAAGATGAAACCACACTCAGGTTGGAGGAACAACATCTTATATTCTGTCTGGGTAGCCTCCAACCTGATGGCATGAACATCGACTTCTCTGACTTTCTCTAATACCCCACCTTCCCCTCGTACCCCATACGTTATTTATTTATTATTATTATTATTATATATATATTTTTTCTCTCTCTCTTTTTCTCCCTCTGTCCCTCTCACTATACTCCTTGCCCATCCTCAGGGATTACCCCTCCCCCTTTCTTTCTCCCTAGTCCTCCCGTCCAATGATCCTCTCAAACACGAGGAAATCTGCAGATGCTGGAATTTCAAGCAACACACAACAAAGTTGCTGGTGAACGCATCAGGCCAGGCAGCATCTCCAGGAAGAGGTACGGTCAATGTTTCGGGCCGAGACCCTTCGTATGATGAAGGGTCTCGGCCCAAAACGTCGACTGTACCTCTTCCTAGAGATGCTGCCTGGCCTGCTGCGTTCACCAGCAACTTTTATGTGTGTTCCATGATCCTCTCATATCCCTTTTGCCCATCACCTGTCCAGCTCTTGGCTCCATCCCTCCCCCTCCCGTCTTCTCCTATCATTTTGGATCTCCCCCTCCCACTCCCACTTTCAAATCTCTTACTATCTCTTCTTTCAGTTATCCCTGATGAAGGGTCTCGGCCTGAAATGTCGACTGTACCTCTTCCTAGAGATGCTGCCTGGCCTGCTGCGTTCACCACCAACTTTGATGCGTGTTGCTTGAAATTCCAGCATCTGCAGATTTCCTCATGCTTGCAGGGCACACATTATGGGCCAAAGGGACTGTTCCTGATTGTTTGATTTTCTATAATTTCTCTCTGCTAGTGTGGGAGATACAGTACTGTGCAAAAGTCTTAGGCACGTATATATAGCTAGGGTGTCTCAGACTTTTGCACAGTACTATAGTAATTTTGTGTATTGTGCTGTACTGTTGCCACCCAAAGAAACAAATTTCATGTTGTATGTGAGTGATGATAAACCTGATTCTGATATGGGTCTCTATTGTGGACTGAGAGTGAGAAGGGGACAGGGAGAGGGGGATCATGGTTGGGAGAGGGGAAGGGAGAGGGGAAAGAGCAGGAAGTACCAGAGAGACATTCTGTAATCGGCAAAAGGGATATGAGAGGATCACGGGACAGGAGGCCTAGGGAGAAGGAAAAGGGGGAGGGGGTAAACCCAGAGGATTGGCAAAGGGTATAGTCAGAGGGACAGAGGGAGAAAAAGGAGAGTGAGAGAAAGAATATGTGTATAAAAATAAATAACGGATGGGGTATGAGGGGGAGGTGGGGCATTAGCGGAAGTTAGAGAAGTCAATGTTCATGCCATCAGGTTGGAGGCTTCCCAGACGGAATATAAGGTTTTGTTCCTCCAACCTGAGTGTGGCTTCATCTTGACAGTAGAGGAGGCTGTGGATAGACATATCAGAATGGGCATGGGACATAGAATTAAAATGTGTGGCCACTGGGAGATCTGGGACTTGTAGGACTTGTAAAGTACAGTGATTAACGTAACAGAATCAAAGTAAGGTAAATTACACACAAGAAACCCACAGAAATTCCCTTGTAATAACGCACTTGTAAAGTCTGCAGCGTCGAGTGAGGGATTAATGTTGGCCCAAGAGGACTACAAAAGCCAACATCACTGTTAAGCTTTCTTCCCTCACCTTAAGGCTATTCTCCCTAGTATTTCAGAATCAGAACCAGCATGTAACGTGAAATTTGTTGTTTTTCAGCACCAGTACAGTGCAATCCATAATAACCAAATCTGTGAATGACAGTAAATATATGCATTTTAAATAGTTAAATGAAACATGGAGTGCAAAAAAAGCAGTGAGGTAGTGTTCTTGGGTTCAATGTCCATTCAGAAATCTGATGGCAGAGGGGAAGAAGCTGTTCCTGAGTCACTGAGTGTGTGTCTTCAGGCTTCTGTACCTCCTCCCTGATGGTAACAATGAGAAGAGGGCATGCCCTGGGTGCTAGAGCTTCTTAATGATGGACGCTGCCTTTTTGGGGCATCGCTCCTTGAAGATGTCCTGGATACTACGGAGACCAGTGCCCACGATGGAGCTGACCGAGTTTACAACTCTCTGCAGCTTACTTCAATCCTGCGCAGTAGCCACCACCGCCCCCCACCCCCATACCAGACGGTGATGCAGCCAGTTAGAATCCTCTCCATGGTACACCTGTAGAAATTTACCAGTGTTTTTGGTGACACACCAAGTCTCCTCAAACTCTGAATGATATAAGCGGCTGTCGTGCCTTCTTTGTAACTCTGCCTCTGACTCTGTCTGCTGACCCCGTCTATACCTCTCATGATCCTATATACTTCTGGCTGGTCTCCCCTCAGCATCCAGCACTCTGGAGAAACCAATCCAAGTTCATCCAACTTCAACACCTGAGGGATGCACAGTATCAAGAGGGTATGGTACCTTGAAGATCTGATAGAGGTTTATAAGATTATGAGAGGCATAGATAGCATAGACAGACAGTATCCTTTTAATACCAGAGGGCACGCATTGAAGGCTCATTTGAATGATGTTGGCGATTGTGACCTTTCCAGAACCATGATTGTTCTTGACAAAATTTTCTACAGAAGTGGTACAAAGGTCATCACGATAATGGTTGGTGCATCACTTTACGGCGCCAACGATAACTGATCGGTGTTCAGTTCCCGCTGCTGTTTGTGAGGAGTTTGTAGGTTCTCCCCGTGACTGCGTGGGTTTCCTCCGGGTGCAACGAATGAGGTGAATCCACGTGCAGGACATAGGCATGGAGATTTAGTTAGGATGCAGACGTAAACGGCAAACGGGAGGAACAGCTGGAAGGCAGGAGACAGGCAGAATTATCTTGACACAGAGCGTAGAAAGGGAAACAGCAGACAAAACTCTTCTTAGCACGGAGAGACGGAGTTACGCAAGCGAACCTTGGTGCTGGTGTAAAACTTTAGAAGACTTATCTTGACGCGGAGAGGCTGGTTTCACAGGTAAACCTCAGAACTGGAATAGAACTTAGAAAACTGATCTTGACACGGAGAGACTGAGTTTCACGCTAATTCTCAGTACTGAAGCAAAACTTAGAACACACAGTCCTAAGCAGCTGGGAAATGTTAATTACCATACAGGCAAAACCAATGATCTGGTGACTAGTGGTTGTAAAGCCGGGGTTCTTATGCTACAGGTCTTGATGGAAACCAGTTATGCTGTCATCAAAGAGAATTAGGAGCAAATGGGGAATTAACATCGGAACTCTGGCACAGTCAAAGGGAATTAGGAGAAAATAGGGGATTAACGGTTAGGACTGTGACACCTCCAGGTGCTCCGGTTTCCTCCCACAGCCCAAAGATGTATTGGGTTAGGGTTAGTAAACTGTGGGCATGCTATGCTGGCGCTGGAAGCGTAGTAACACTTTTCGGCTGCCCAAGCACATCCTGGGATTGTATTGGTTGTTGATGCAAAAACATTTCACTGTACATTTCAACGCCCATGTGACAAATGAAGTTACTCTTTATAAAAGTAACCTCTCTGTATCAGGAAATCTAACAAGTCTCATCTCAATCTAAGGTACTATTTCCAATACCATGTATTAGGTATTATTCCCAGTACCTCTGGCTTCCAGTATGGGACGTTATCAAAGGCGTTCCGACACTGTGAGCTGCGTTGGTCATCAATGCAAAGGACACATCTCAGGTATGTTCCAATATTTTGAGTACATGTGATAAATAAAACCAATCTTTGGAACCTTTTGATCTGATGGAAGTTAAGGTACAAAGAAGAAACAATGGAAACAATGCAGGAGAGAGAGAGAGAGAAACTCCATCGTTAAATTGACACACAAAATGCTAGGGGAACTCAGCAGATCAGGCAGCATCTATGGAAATGAATAAACAGTTGATGCTTGGGGAAGGGGAATAAGGAAGGGGAAAGAAGGGAGAATAAAAAAGTGGGGGAGGGGAAGGTGAAAAGCTGGCAGGTGATAGGTGAGGCCAGGTGAGTGGGAAAGGTAAAAGGTTGGAGAGGAAAGAATGTGATAGGAGAGGAGAGTGGACTACAGGAGAAAGGGAAGGAGGAGGGGACACAGTGATGTGCAGGAGAGAAGGAGGCCAGAGTGGGAAATAGAAGGGGGGGGGGAAGAGAAGTTTCTTTTTAACCAGAAGGAGAAATCAATGTTCATACCATCAGGTTGGAGGCTACCCAGACAGAATATAAGATATTGCTCCGTCACCCTGAGTGTGGCCTCATCTTGGCAAAAGAGGAGGCCATGGACTGACCTGGTCTGACCTCCCTAAACTGGTGGCTTCGAAGCCCCTGACTAGATTCAGAGATGAGGTATTAGGTGCGGCCAATCAATGCAGGTGTTTCTGCTTCTCTCCAGCTACCTCCTGTCTACTCTCACGTAAATCTGTGAGTGTAACCCTCCACTTCCTCCTCCCCCGTATTGGACGACAGGATGTCATTGTGTGAACATTTGAGCCAGAGATTTGAATTCAGATAACTGGATTGCGGTGTCAATCACCCGTTGACTCTATACACGGTGGTAGAAATTTAGCACTTCTTTCCTCATTCAACAATACAGTGTCAAAGTCAAGTACATTCATTATCAAAGAAGATATAACTTACACAACCTTGAGATTTGCCTTCCTACAGGCAGCCACAAAACAAGAAACCCAAAGAACCCAATTTGTGTAGAGAAAGAGGGGAAAAGCACACACATCATGCAAACAAATGAAGCAAATGTTCAGAGCTCTGAATCAGATTGAGTCCTTACTCTGCTCCCTGGAGTAGCCAGAGTAGGTCCAAGCCTCGAACTCAGTTCATCATAATAGCACGGCAAAAACGCCACAAAACTTGCAGAGACAGAAACATAGAAAACCTACAGCATAATACAGGCCCTTCGGCCCACAAAGCTGTGCTAAACATGTACTTACCTTAGAAATTACCTAGGGTTACCCATAGCCCTCTATTTTTCTAAGCTCCATGTACCCATCCAGGAGTCTCTTAAAAGACCCTATTTTATCCACCTCCACCACCGTCAGCAGCAGCCCATTCCACACACTCACTACTCTCTGTGTAAAAAACATACCCCTGACATCTCCTCTGTACCTATTTCCAACCACCTTACAGTTGTGTCCTCTCGTGTTAGCCATTTCAGCCCTGGGAAAAAGCCTCTGACTATCCACACGATCAATGCCTCTTGTCATCTTATACACTTCTATCAGTTCACCTCTCATCCTCTGCTGCTCCAAGGAGAAAAGGCCGAGTTCACTCAACCTATTCTCATAAGGCATGCTCCCCAATCCAGGCAACATCCTTGTAAGTCTCCTCTGCACCCTTTCTGTAGTTTCCACATCCTTCCTGTAGTGAGGTGACCAGAACTGAGCACAGTACTCCAAGTGGGGTCTGACCAGGGTCCTATATAGCTGCAACCTCTTGGCTCCTAAACTCAATCCCACGGTTGATGAAGGCCAACGCACCATATGCCTTCTTAACCACAGAGTCAACCTGCACAGCAGCTTTGAGTGTCCTATAGACTCGGACCCCAAGATCTCTCTGATACTCCACACTGCCAAGAGTCTTACGATTATTACTATATTCTGCCATCATATTTGACCTGCCAAAATGAACCACCTCACACTTATCTGGGTTGAACTCCATCTGCCACTTCTCAAACCAGTTTTGCACCCTATCAATGTCCCGCTGTAACCTCTGCCAGCCCTCCACACTATCCACAACACCCCCAACCTTTGTGTCATCAGCAAATTTACTAACCCATCCCTCCACTTCCTCATCCAGGTCATTTGTAAAAATCACAAAGAGTAGGGGTCCCAAACAGATCCCTGAGACACGCCACTGGTCACCAATCTCCATGCAGAATATGACCTGTCTACAACCACTCTTTGCCTTCTGTGGGCAAGCCAGTTCTGGATCCACAAAGCCCTGAGCTGAACCCCCGAACCTGAGGACTGGTGGACCACTCAATCCGGCCTTTACCCTTTGACTTGTTTGTCATGGGTGGCCCAAAAGCCAAAGCATAAAACCTTGACTCCTGCCAACATACAGTGGCTCTCCGGGTCATTGAGGCACACGAGCCTCTAAACTCTACAACATGGCTGTGGTCCTGTTGGAGGATGTAGACCTTGTCAAACTGTTAACTTGCCTAGTTCCATTGAGCCCCACCTAGACCATAGCCCTCCGTACCCCTCTTCTGTCTTCATCGTGACAGCAGCCTCCTCTCGGTTTTCACCGTTGTCAGCCCTGCAAGCTGCACGGTAGTGTAGTGGTCAGCACAACGCTCTACAGTACAGGTGACCCGTGCTCAGTTCCTGCCATTGCCTGTAAGGAGCTTCTATGTTCTCCCCGTGACCGCGTGGGTTTCGCACAGTACAGAGATGTACCAGTGAGTAGGGTAATTGGTCATTGCAAATTGTATTGTGATTAGGCTAGGGTTAAAAATCGGGGGATTGCTGGGTAGTGCGGCTTAAAGGACCAGAAAGACTTATTGAATAACTAAATAAAAGTCCCTGGTGGAGACTCAGGAATACCGTCGCACTCAGGCGTAGAACGATTCTTCATTGTTGTTTCCATAACAGTTCTGTCTGACCAGTCAGAGTTTTTAGCCCTGAGCTGAACCCCCGAACCTGGAGGACCAGTGGACCACTCTTAGTCTGGCCTCTACCCTTTGACCTGTTTTTCCTGGGTGGAAATGGCTAATACAAGCAGTGATTGGAGGAAAGTATAGGAGGGATGTACCTTCTTTACACAGAGAGTGGTGGGTTCATGGAATTGTGGGGTCCTAGTTTTGAGAATGTCACTTCTCAGTCAGCTCAGCCACCAATATTCCTTTGGAATTATTATGAATAAACTCTTGTCACCATCTCTACATCTGAGTCTGTCTTTCCTTTGCACTTGGGTTCTGATATTGTGTCAGTACCTCCAGTTGAACTCTGTCTTTTTGTGTGTGTTTCCCCCTAGCCGTCAGTCTGTGGTTTTGTACTGCCATGTGCTCTTGTTTGTTTTCATGCCCCATGTGCTCCTGTCCCCACTCCTGATCTATTCCGGCCCCGGTATTACTGAGTACCCCGCCTCTCACCTGTTTCTCATTATTACCTGTTTCCCTGCCACTTCTGTCTCATTGTGCTCCACCTATCATCTGCCTCTCTGTTTATCGCTCAGTGTATTTCAGTCCTGTGTTTTCACCTGTTTGTTGTCAGATTGTGCTAGTAAATTCTCTTGAGCCTTTCCAGCATTTGTATCTGTACTCTGTCTGTTGACTCTGCCTGTTTCCTGATTCTGGTTTTTGGAATTCTCTGGATGTTTTGATCTCTGCCTGAACTTTGACACTGACTTTGTTTGCACCCCGGGATTTGTTATTGAATTAATATCACTGTGTGCACAGTACTGGGTCTGCAATTGGATCCCTGCTCCAGTATCTGGACAGTACAATCTGGCCAGAATGGATCCAGCAGACCCTGGTCATCTGAGAGCTGTCCTGGAACAACAGGGAGTGATGCTGGGGAGACACCAGAACCAGCTGGACTCCGTGTTCAGGGCAGTGGAGTCACTCTCTGCCAATGTAGCCGACCTTGTGGCCCAGACTCGGTCACTCCAGCTGTCCCAGAGTGCCCAGCAACATTCTGCAACTGCACCTTCCACCCTGCCCTCCGCGTCCTCACACGCTCCTCCCGTCCAAGAGCCCCGTCTGTCTCCTCCAGAAAAGTACTCAGGTCAGCCCAGTACTTGCTGCCCTTTTCTTTCCCAGTGCACCCTCATTTTTGAATTGCAACCAACAACATTTCCGACTGAGCCAAGGTGGCCTACGTCATCGTCCAACTCTCCGGTCGGGTGAGAGAATGGGGAACAGCCGTCTGGGAGGCAAGCTTCCCTTTCTGCAGTAGTTTTCAGTTATTTTCTGAGGAGATGAGAAAAGTGTTTGATCGCTCCAAACATGGGAGAGAAGCTGCCTGTGAAATGCTGCACATGCACCAGGGGCACAGATCTGTGTCAGATTACACCATAGAGTTCCGGACCCTAGCCACCTCCAGTGGCTGGAACTCGGAGGCACAGTACGACACCTTCCTGAATGGCCCTCCGACGACATCAATGATGAGCTGGTCACCCAGGACCTTCCTGCTACCCTTGAAGCCCTGGTGGATTTGGCCATCCGTATTGATGTTCGCCTTCAACAGCGCCATGGGGGAGGGTGGTCCAAAGGGTCCCTGGGGGCACTGGGTAAGTTCCAAGCTCCCCATCAGTCTACATTGCACTGCCGTTTACCCCCACCTACAATTCCTGTTCCAGAGCCCGAGACTATGAAGGTTGGCTGTACCCACCTGACACAGACTGAAAGACAAAGGAGAATCAGCACCCATTCTTGTCTGTACTGTGGCCAACCAGACCACTTCACTTCAGTCGAAGCAAGTAGCTGAAGAAGTGAGCGGAAGAATTCGGGTCAAAAAAGTCTTTTTTTTTAAACACTGCTTGGGGAGAAGGGTCTGCACTGCGCAGGCGCGTGACGTAGCGTGCCAAGGTTTAAAAGCAGACCACCATATACAGCGGCTATCGTCAGAGTGGACTGAGTCAGAGTGGGACGGCTTTGGCTCAACAGGCTTCGGTGAGAACAGGCAGAGGCCAGGGTAGGTTCTGGTAAGTTTTTTGTTCAGATTGTTTAGTGCAGTGAGAATGCCAGGCAGGATGTTGGAATGCTCCTCTTGCAGGATGTGGGAAGTCAGGGAGCCCTCCGGTGTCCCTGACAACGACACCTGCAAGAAGTGCATCCAGCTGCAGCTCCTGACAAACCGCGTTGGGGAACTGGAGCAGGAGCTGAATGACCTGTGGATCATTCGGGAGAATGAGGAGATTATAGGTAGTAGCTACAGGGAGGTAGTTACACCAAAGGAGCAGAGGACAGGAAATTGGGTCACTGTCAGGCGAGGGAAGAGGAAAGGGCAGGCAGAGCAGGGTTCCCCTGTGGCCATTCCCCTCAACAACAAGTATACCACATTGGATACTGTTGGGGGGGATGACTTACCTGGGACAAGCTGCAGTAGCCGGATCTCTGGCACTGAGTCTGGCTCTGCAGTGCAGAAAGGAGGGGGGAAAAGAGGAGAGCGGTAGTGATAGGGGACTAGATAGTTAGAGGTGCAGATAGAAGGTTCTGTGGTCATGACAGAGAATCCAGGATGGTTTGTTGCCTCCCAGGTGCCAGGGTCAAGGATGTCTCTGATCGATTGCATGATATTCTGAAGTGGGAGGGTGACCAGCCAGATGTCGTGGTGCACATCGGTACCAATGACATAGCAAGGAAGAGTGAGGAGGTCCTGAAGAGTGAGTATAGAGAGCTTGGTAGGAAGTTGAAAAGCAGGACCTCAAGGGTGGTAATCTCAGGATTGCTACCTGTGCTAGGTGCCAGTGAGGGTAGGAATAGGATGCTCTGGAGGAGGAACAAGTGGCTGAGGAACTGGTGTAGGGGGCAGGGTTTCAGATTTCAGGATAATTGGGACCTCTTCTGGGGCAGGTGGGACCTGTACAAGAGAGACGGGTTACACTCGAACCACAGGGGGACCAATATCCTCTCAGGGAGATTTGTTAGTGCTTTTGGGGAGGCTTTAAACTAGATTTGCAGGGGGATGGGAACCAGAGTGCCAGAGCTGACAGTGTGGCTGGAGTGAAAATAAATGATGTTGAAAGTTTAAGCAAATCCACTGATAGAAAAGTTGTGAGTGGTGGTAAAAATCTTCTGAGGTGCATCTATTTCAATGCTAGGAGTATTGCGGGGAAGGCGGATGAGTTGAGGACGTGGATTGACACGTGGAATTATGATGTTGTAGCAATTAGTGAAACTTGGCTACAGGAGGGGCAGGACTGGCAGCTTAATATTCCAGGGTTCCGATGTTTCAGATGTGATTAAGGCAGAGGAATGAAAGGTGGGAGAGTAACATTGCTTGTTAGGGAAAATATTACAGCAGTGCTCAAGCAGGACAGATTAGAGGGCTTGTCTACTGAGTCCTGATGGGTGGAGCTGAGAAACAGGAAAGGTATGGCCACATTAGTGGGATTGTATTACAGACCACCCAATAGTCAACGAGACTTGGAAGAGCAAATCTGCAGAGAGGTAGCAGGCAACTGCAGGAAACATAAAGTTGTGGTGGTAGGGGATTTTAATTTTCCATACATTGATTGGGACTCCCATACTGTTAGGGGTCTAGATGGTTTAGAGTTTGTAAAATGTGTTCAGGAAAGTTTTCTAAATCAGTATATAGAGGGACCAGCTAGAGGGGATGCAATATTGGATCTCCTGTTAGAAAACGAATTAGGGCAAGTGACAGAAGTCTGTGTAGGGGAGCACTTTGGTTCCAGTGATCATAACACCATTAGTTTCAATTTGATCATGGACAAGGATAGATCTGGTCCTAGGGTTGAGGTTCTGAACTGGAAGAAGGCCAAATTTGAAGAAATGAGAAAGGATCTAAAAAACGTGGATTGGGACAGGTTGCTCCCTGGCAAAGATGTGATTGGTAGGTGGGAAGCCTTCAAAGGGGAAATTTTGAGAGTACAGAGTTTGTATGTTCCTGTCAGGATTAAAGGCAAATTGAATAGGAATAAGGAACCTTGGTTCTCAAGGGATATTGTAACTCTGATAAAGAAGAAGAGGGAGTTGTATGAAATGTACAGGAAACAGGGGGTAAATCAGGTGCTTGAGGAGTATAAGAAGTGCAAGAAAATACTTAAGAAAGAAATCAGGAGGGCAAAAAGAAGACATGAGGTTGCCTTGGCAGTCAAAGTGAAGGATAATCCAAAGAGCTTTTACAAGTATATTAAGAGCAAAAGGATTGTAAGGGATAAAATTGGTCCTCTTGAAGATCAGAGTGGTCAGCTTTGTGCGGAACCAAAGGAAATGGGGGAGATCTTAAACAGGTTTTTTGCATCTGTATTTACTAAGGAAGCTGGCATGAAATCTATGGAATTGAGAGAATCAAGTAGTGAGACCATGGAAACTGTACAGATTGAAAAGGAGGAGGTGCTTGCTGTCTTGAGGAAAATTAAAATGGATAAATCCCCGGGACCTGACAGAGTGTTCCCTCGGACCTTGAAGGAGACTAGTGTTGAAATTGCGGGGGCCCTGGCAGAAATATTTAAAATGTCGCTGTCTACGGGTGAAGTGCCGGAGGATTGGAGAGTGGCTCATGTTGTTCCGTTGTTTAAAAAAGGATCGAAAAGTGATCCGGGAAATTATAGGCTGGTGAGTTCAACGTCAGTAGTAGGTAAGTTATTGGAGGGAGTACTAAGAGACAGAATCTACAAGCATTTGGATAGACAGGGGCTTATTAGGGAGAGTCAACATGGCTTTGTGCGTGGTAGGTCATGTTTGACCAATCTGTTGGAGTTTTTCGAGGAGGTTACCAGGAAAGTGGATGAAGGGAAGGCAGTGGATATTGTCTACATGGACTTCAGTAAGGCCTTTGACAAGGTCCCGCATGGGAGGTTAGTTAGGAAAATTCAGTCGCTAGGTATACATGGAGAGGTGGTAAATTGGATTAGATATTGGCTCGTTGGAAGAAGCCAGAGAGTGGTGGTAGAGAATTGCTTCTCTGAGTGGAGGCCTATGACTAGTGGTGTGCCACAGGGATCAGTGCTGGGTCCATTGTTATTTGTCATCTATATCAATGATCTGGATGATAATGTGGTAAATTGGATCAGCAAGTTTGCTGATGATACAAAGATTGGAGGTGTAGTACACAGTGAGGAAGGTTTTCAGAGCCTGCAGAGGGACTTGGACCAGCTGGAAAAATGAGCTGAAAAATGGCAGATGGAGTTTAATACTGACAAGTGTGAGGTATTGCACGTTGGAAGGACAAACCAACGTAGAACGTACAGGGTTAATGGTAAGGCACTGAGGAGTGCAGTGGAACAGAGGGATCTGGGAATACAGATACAAAATTCCCTAAAAGTGTCGTCACAGGTAGATAGGGTCATAAAGAGAGCTTTTGGTACATTGGCCTTTATTAATCGAAGTATTGAGTATAAGAGCTGGAATGTTATGATGAGGTTGTATAAGCATTGGTGAGGCTGAATCTGGAGTATTGTGTTCAGTTTTGGTCACCAAATTACAGGAAGGATATAAATAAGGTTGAAAGAGTGCAGAGAAGGTTTACAAGGATGTTGCCAGGACTTGAGAAACTCAGTTGCAGAGAAAGGTTGAATAGGCTAGGACTTTATTCCCTGGAGCGTAGAAGAATGAGGGGAGATTTGATAGAGGTATATAAAATTATGATGGGTGTAGATAGAGTGAATGCAAGCAGGCTTTTTCCACTGAGGCAAGGGGAGAAAAAAACCAGAGGACATGGGTTAAGGGTGAGGGAGGAAAAGTTTAAAGGGAACATTAGGGGGGGCTTCTTCACACAGAGAGTGGTGGGAGTGTGGAATGAGCTGCCAGACGAGGTGGTAAATGCGGGTTCTTTTTTAACATTTAAGAATAAATTGGACAGATACATGGATGGGAGGTGTATGGAGGGATATGGTCCGTGTGCAGGTCAGTGGGACTAGGCAGAAAATGGTTCGGCACAGCCAAGAAGGGCCAAAAGACCTGTTTCTGCGCTGTAGTTTCTATGGTTCTATGGTTCTAAGATGGCAGCGCGACACAGCACGTGCAGCTCTCCGGTGAAATGATATCGTATTTTTAAGTAGGATGCCGTGCACAATTCTGATTTGATGGAGACAGATGTGAAAGCACAGAGGAACATCTGGGAAAATTTCTGAAATGCCCGGTTCGCTGCCGCTGCTACTGTGCGATCGAGAATCTCCGGAGGGAAGGCCCCAAAATCCCCGGCTTTACCTGCTGCTGGCGACCGAGGCTGAGGTCAAAGCGTTCGGCAGAGATGGTGCTCGGTATTCGATGTCGGAGGGCTGATCAGAGGCACGAAGTTTTCGGATGACTCAGAGTCGGACTGTGGTCGGGCATGGCAGGGAGAGTTTTCTTCCTTCTCCCGTCTGAGTGGGATGTGGGACTTCCGAGAGACTTTGAACTTTTTTACTGTGCCATGGCCTGTTCTTCATCAAGTTATGGTATTGCTTGCACTGTTATAACTATATGTTATAATTATGTGGTTTTTATTAGTTTCTCAGTCTTGGTCTGTCCTGTGTTTTGTGATATCACACTGGAGGAATATTGTATCATTTCTTAATGCATGCATTACTAAATGACAATAAAAGAGGACTACGTGTCTTCATAATCCAATCTAATCATCTCCAGCTGCCCAGTAAAAGCCAAGCGCTCTCCAGTAGACTGAAGGGTACTGGTGAGCGTGACCCCTGTCCGACCCTCCTCGACACCACTCACTCTCATACCTGCTTCTCTGGAGTGGGGCATCCAACACCGAGCAGTCTCCATCTTGGTTGATTCTGGTGCGGAGGGGTGTTTTATCGATTCCGGCTTGGCTGCCCAGTGGGGACTATCCACTTCTGCTCTCCAGTCACCATTGGTGGCCAACGCCTTGAGCAGTCAGAGACTGGCCAACATCACCCATGTCACCACCCCGGTGAGTCTCAGTTTATCCAGCAGCCATCATGAACAGTTAACCCCTTACATTATTGACTCTCCTCAAACTCCCATTGTCGTGGGCCATCCCTGCTTAGTCAGACACAACCCCCACATTGACTGGCTCAGTCACAAGATTGTAGGCTGGAGCCAATTCTGTCACTCCCACTGCCTCCGCCATGCTCAGATCCTCTTGTCTCCAAGCCCAGATCCCTCGAGGAATTTCCGGACCATAGTGCCATCCCTCCTGAATACATGGACCTTAAGGCTGTGTTTAGCAAGTTCCGGGCCACCTCCCTGCTGCCTCATCGTCCATACAATTGTGCCATTGACCTCTTGCCTGGCACAACTCCCCCAAGGGGCCGCCTGTATTCCCTGTCCGTACCTGATACAGAAGCCATGAATAAGTACATTCAAGAGTCTCTGGCTGCATGCATTATCCGGCCGTCTTCCTCCCCTGCTGGGGCCGGTTTTTTCTTTGTTGAAAAGAAGGACGGTTCCTTACGTCCATGCGTTGATTATCGGGGACTGAATGAAGACACTGTTAAGAACTATTTCCCTCTTCCAATCAGGACCACGGCATTTGAACTACTGCAAGGAGCCTCAGTTTTCACTAAGCTTGATCTCCATAACATATACCATCTTGTACGCATCCGTGAAGGGGACGAGTGGAAGACAGCCTTCAACACCACCTCAGGCCATTATGAGTATCTGGTTATGCCATTCTGCCTCACCAATGCCCCCGGCCGTCTTCCAAGCCCTGGTAAATGACGTTCTCAGGGACATGATCAACCAATTTGTTTTTGTGTATCTCTACGACATTTTGATTTTTTTCTCTAAAGTCCCTTGCTGAACATACAGGTCACGTCCACAGAGTTCTACAACGCCTTTTGTAGAACCAGCTCTTTGTGAAGGCTGAGAAATGTGAGTTTCATCGCAATACAGTCTCTTTCCTGGGGTATGTAATTTCAGGTGGTTCCATTCAGATGGACCAACAAGGTCAAGGTGGTGGTCGATTAGCCCCAACCCTTGACTTGTCAGGAGTTGTAACACTTCTTGGGCTTCGCTAACTTCTATCGCTGCTGCATCAGAAAGTACAGTACACTGGCTGCACCACTCACTGCTCTTACCTCATCAGCTGTCAGATTCTCCTGGTCCCCTACTGCTGAGAAAGCATTCTCTGAACTGAAAGAACGTTTCCCCTGTGCCCTCATCCTGATTCAACCCGACACCTACCGGCAGTTCATTGTGGAGGTGGATGCGTCTGATATTGATGAAGGAGCTGTTCTCTCTCAGCGCTCGGCTAAGGATGAGAAGGTCCACCCCTGCGCCTTCTTCTCTCACCGCCTCACTCCCACCAAGCAGAATTACGATGTCGGAAACCCGGAGTTGCTGGCTGTGAAGCTAGCTCTGGAGGAGTGGAGGCATTGGCTGGAGGGAGCAAAGGTGCCATTCTTAGTCTGGACTGATCACAAGAATCTGGAATATATCTGTACTGCCAAGCGTCTCAACTCCTGTCAAGCTCGTTGGTCCCCGGTTTTTCTCAAGATTCAATTTTACTCTGTCCTTCCGCCCCAGTTCCAAGAATGGAAAACCTGATGCCCTCTCCTCTGAGACCCTTGGGGTCCCCAATGCTATCCTCCCTGCTCACTGTCTCGTGGGTGCAGCACAATGGGACATTGAATCCATTGTGCGAGCTGCTCACAGAGCGAGGCAGCCCCTAGTCAATGCCCCACTAACCGTGTTAATGTTCCCAGCTCTGTCCGCTCACAGGTATTGCAGTGGGGTCATTCTTCCCAGTTATCCTGTCACCCTGGAACCAAACGTACTCAGGCCTTCATCGGTCGGCAGTTCTGGTGGCCCTCCATGGAAGATGACATCCGCAACTTTGTCTCAGCCTGCTCGGTCTGTGCTCAAGGCAAAAACTCTAACTGGTCACCTGCTGGTCTGTTACAATCCCTGTCTATCCCCAAGAGACCCTGGTCCCACATTGCCCTGGATTTTGTCACCGGTCTTCCCCCATCAGATAGTAACACCTCCATTCTCACAGTAGTTGATCGTTTCTCCAAGTCTGTACACTTCATTCCTTTACCTAAACTCCCCTCGGCCAAAGAAACTGCCAAATTACTAGTACTGCATGTTTTTAAATTACATGGTCTATCTGTAGATGTTGTGTCAGACAGGGGCTCTCATTTCACATCCAGCTTCTGGAGGGCATTCTGTAATCTTCTGTGTGCCTCTGTGAGTCTGCCTTCAGGATTCCACCCACAGACCAATGGCCAGACCGAGCGGCCAACCAACAGCTAGAGACTGTATTGCAGTGCCTGGCTACCAACCTCCACTGTTTCCTGCCCAGGAGGAGGAGATTGGCGTTCCATCTGCCGAGGCATTCAGCCGCCGTTGTCAGCTGATGTGGAGGCACATTCGCTCTGCCCTTCTCCGTGCCTCTGCTAGGATCAAGCGTCAAGCTGACCACCATCACTCCAAGGCCCCATGTTGCCGCCAGGGACAGCATGTGTGGATTTCAACCCGAGACCTGCCCCTCAAGGTGGATTCCTGCAAGCTCGACCCCCCCGCTTCATTGGCCCCTTTCCCATTGCTAAAGTCATCAGCCCTGCTGCCGTCCGTCTCAAGCTCCCCTCCACTCTCCGCTGCATTCATCCCACCTTCCATGTGTCCCGCATCAAGCCTTTCATGAGCTACCCCCTGTGTCCTGTCCCCAAACCCCCACTCCCCACGGCTCATCGATGGGTCAGAGGCCTTCACGGTGCATCAGCTGCTGGGCGTTCGTCGCCAGGGCTGTGGCCTCCAGTACCTTGTGGACTGGGAGGGCTACGGTCCTGAGGAGAGGTGCTAGGTCCCTGCCTGTAACAGCCTGAACCCCTCTCTCATCAGAGACTTCCATTGCCAGCACCCAGCTCGACCTGCCGTGATGCCAGGAGGTGTCCGGGGGTGGGGGTACTGTCAGTACCTCCAGTTGAACTCTGTCTTTTTGTGTGTTTTCCCCCTAGCCGTCAGTCTGTGGTTTTGTATTGCCACATGCTCTTGTTTGTTTTCATGCCCCATGTGCTCCTGTCCCCACTCCTGATCTACTGGGGCCCCTGTGTTACTGAGTACCCCGCCTCTCACCTGTTTCTCATTATTACCTGTATTGCTGCCACTTCTGTCTCATTGTGCTCCACCTATCATCTGCCTCTCTGTTTACTGTTCAGTGTATTTCAGTCCTGTGTTTTCACCTGATTGTTGCCAGATTGTGCCAGTGAATTTTCCTGAGTCTTTCCAGTGTTTGTGTTTGTATCTGTACTCTGTCCATCTGAATATCGACTTTTCCTGTTTCCCGATTCTGGTTTTTGGATTTCTCTGGATGTTTTGATCTCTGCTTGAACTTTGACGTTGACTTTGTTTGCACCTCGGGATTTGTTACTCAATTAATATCACTGTGAGCACAGTACTGGGTCTGCAATTGGATCCCTGCTCCACGCCCCGACATATTGCCAATGCACATCATGACAAATGGGTTAAATTAATCTTTCTCATGCCCGTTATACCTCTGTTATTTAGTGCAATGAAGATCCTCCATCACTGGCAGTCCTCAGGGCTTCCTTCATCGTGTCAGTAGCTTCCTCTCAGTTTTCACTACTGTCGGTCATGCACGTCCCGGGTGGAGACTCAGGAATACTGTCACACTCAGATGTAGAAGGGTTCTTCATTGCTGTTTCCATAACAGTTTTGTTTGACCAGTCAGGGTTGCTAGCCTTGAGCTAAACCCTCCAAACCTGGATGACCGGTGGACCACTCTTAGTCTGACCTCTACCCTTTGACCTGTTTGGCATGGGTGACCTGACCAAGAGCCAAAGCATAAAGCCCTGACTCCAACCAGCGTAGCTCTCTGGGTCATCGAGGTACGCAAACCTCCAAACCCTACGACAAGGTTTTGGTCCTCTTGGAAGTAGGTTGATCTTGGAGTAGGTTAAAAAGTCAGCAGAACATTGTGGGCCAAAGGGCCTGTACTGTAGTATACTGTTCTATGTTGTTTGTTCTATAAAAGCTTGTGACCTAGATGGGAATTGGACAATCTTTCTTGCCTGTTCCAATCTATCTTGCTTGTATCACATAGATTTAGCCAGACTCAAAACGAGAGCAAATTAATTCATCTTCAGGGCTAGTCAGCATTTTGTGTTCGATAAGAGCCAGTAAACTAGACAGACAGATTGGAAAATAATCCCTTTTATCCCCGCGACAGATGGGGAGCGGATATAGCAGGCTGGACAAAGGCGAATTAAACTTTGAAGAGCGAGATTGGAGGGCAGAGTAAATGTGGAAACCAGGTAAGGGCAGAAGCCGATGGTCTTCGCTGAGAGATATCTCCATTTTTAATAAAGTGCCGCACTCAGATACAATATCACTCACATGCAATTACTGGAGGAGGGTTGGTGGGGGGGTGGGGGGAAGAGACTGAACAAGCTGGCTGTCTGCTTCAAACCCTGGGGCCATGGCTTATAGGAGACAGATTAAAAATCTGGCTGAGTGGTGCCACAACAACAACTTCTCACTCAAATTCAGCAAAACCAAAGGGCTGATTTTTGACTTCAGGAGGAAGAAACCAGAGGTCTTTGAGCCAGTCCTTATTGGGAGATTGGAGGTGGACAGGATTGGTAACTTTAAATTCCTTGGCATTATCATTTCACAGGGTCTGTCCTGGACAGAAATGGCATCATAAAGAAGGCACAACAGTGCCCCTACTTTCTGAGAAGTTTGAAAAGATTCAACGTGCCACCAACAACTCTGACAGCTTCTACAGATGCACAGTGGAGAGTATCCTGACTGGTTGCATCACAGTCTGGTATGGAAACACCAATGCCCGGGAACAGAAAGTGTGGACACTGCCCAGTCCATCACAGGTAGAGCTCTCAATACTACCAGTGCTTTATAAAGTTTCAACATTACATCCTTGCTTTTATGTTATAGTCCTCTTGCAATGAATGCTTACATTACATTTGCCCTCCTCTGCAAATTAATCTTTAGGGAATCCTGCACAGGGACTCCCAAGTCCCTTTGCAGCACCATTTTTTGTATTTTCTCTCCATTTAGAAAATAGTCAACCTTTTCATTTCTTCACCAAAGTGCATGACCATACACTTCCTGACACTGTATTCCATCTGCCATTTCTTTGCCCATTCTCCTAATCTGTCTAAGTCCTTCTGTAGCCTCTCTACTTCCTCAAAACTACCTGCCCTCCACCTATCTTCATATCATCTGCAAATTTTGCAATAAAACCATCAATGCCATTATTCAAATAATTGACATACCGTATAATGTAAAAAGGATCAGTCCCAACACAGACCCCTGTGGAACACCCACTAGTCACTGGCAGCCAGTCAGAAAAGGCTCCCTTTATTCCTACTCTTTGCCTCCTGCCAATCAACCTCTGCTTTATCCATGCTAGAATCTTTCCTGTCATACCATGAGCTTCCAGCTTGTTAAGCAGCTTCATCTGTGGCTCCTTGTCAAAGGCCTTCTGAAAATCCAAGTACTCAACATCAACCAGTGTTACTTTGTCAATCCTGCTTGTTATTTCTTCAAAAATTTCCAACAGATTTTTCAGGCAAGATTTTCCCTTGAGGATACCATGCTGACTAAGGCCTATTTTATCATGTGCCTCCAAGTACCCTGAGACCTCATCCTTAATAATCGACTCCAACATCTTCCCAACTGCTGAGGTCAGACTATAGTTTCATTTCTTCTGCCTCTCTCCCTCCTCGAAGAGTGGAGTGACATTTCCAATTTTCTAGCCTTCAGGAACCATTCCAGAATCTAGTGATTCTTGAAAGATCATTGCTAATGCCTCCACAATCTCTTCAACCACCTCTTTCAGAACTTTGGGGCATATACCATCTGGTCCAGGTAACTTAACTACCTTCAGATCTTTCAGTTTCCTAAGAACCTTCTTCCTTGTAATGGTAACAACACACACTTCATGACCCTTGATACCTGGAACTTCCACCACACTGCTAGTGTCTCCCACAGTAAGACTGATGCAAAATACTTATTCAGTTCATTCACCATTTCCTTGTCTCCATTAGTGTTCATCCACTGTCAACGTTGATGGGGACCTCAACACCAATATGATGGTGTCGAGACAAGCGCTTGATTTGGATTTAAGTGACGGAGAGTTGTGCAGCGTCAGCCTCACTCTCTCTTCCCAATTTCCATCTGGATCCAGTGGCAAGACAGAGTTGAGATGGCTGGAGACGGAATTAGGCGCAGTGGATGACCAGGACATCTTCTGTATCTTGTCCTGCTCTACACGTTCCACGATGCTCGCAGAGACCGCCTTCTTGACTGTTGGACCTTCCATCGGTCTCGTCCGCTCAATCCGCCAGAGTCTGTCTTCACATGCTGGGATAGACAACTCCCTATCTCACGGAGGGTTTGAGACCCCTCGACTACCTTCACCTGGTTTAGCCAGCTTGACGAAGCTGTTGCCTGGGGTATGGCCACTGTTGCATGCAAACAGCTCCAGGGAGCCACAGGTGAGAGCTGAGTGCCAGTTGGGGACCAAAAGTGGACTAATCGCCTTGAAAAGGACGTGACATGTTCCCCCACCAGAGGTGCTACCCCTCCCTGACACCCCATACACCCCAAACAACCGATTACAACCTCTCCAGCATCGTTTTCCAACTGTCTAATATCCATTATCACCTCTCTTTTACACTTTATGTATCTGAAAAAACTTCTGGTATCCCTCCGTAATATTATTGGCTAGCTTACTTTTGTATTCCATCTTTACCTTATTGACTTTTTTAGCTGCCTTCTGTTTTGAGTGATGATAAACCTGATTCTGATCTGGGTCTCTATTGTGGACTGAGAGTGGGAAAGGGACAGGGAGAGGGGAATCATGGTTGGGGAGAGGGGAGGGAGCAAGAAGCACCAGAGAGACATTCTGTAATGATCAATAAACCAATTGTTTGGAATCAAATGACCTTGCCTGGTGTCTCAGGGCTGGGTGTGTCTGCACCCTCACCACATCTCACCCCTGCCCCTCTGCCACCTGTCCCACACCCCACATCCCTCCCACGGCACTCCACCCTCACCATTCCTAACATCCTCTGCTCCCACCAGATTTACCAACTCGCTCTCTGCTCCACTTTGTCAAATACCGTGCTGTGCAAATGTCTCAGGCACCCCAGCTATATATATGTGCCTAAGACTTTCGTGCAGTACTGCACATCCCAAGTGTGACTTCTCCTCATGGCTTTAGGAGCTTTGGGATGTTAGATTAGTTTTAATTATTTGTGAAGCGTGTTATTTTATGCCAAATCAAATCAGCGGGGACTGTGCTGGGGCAGCCCGCAAGGTCACCACACTTCCGGTACCAACAGTAGCTCACTGATCCTAATCCGTATGTGTAGTGGTCAGCACGATGCCTCGGCGACCTGGGTTCAATTCCTGCCACTGCCTGTAAGGAGTTTTATGTTCTCCCTGTGTGCGTGTGGGTTTCCTCCGAGTGCTCCGGTTTCTTCCCACAGTCCAAAGACTGACCAGTTGGTAGGTTAATTGGTCAATGTAAATTGGCCTCTGATTAGGTTAGGATTAAATTGGGGGATTGCTGGGCAATGTGGCTCCAAGGGCTGGAAGGGCCTATATTGAGATACAATAATTGGCTAGAGGAGGTAGTGCAGACAAGCTCCCACTACCTATTAAATGGCATGTGCCTCAAATAGCCTCTGATAACCAAGTCCAACTCTTGGCCTTCATGAGTGGCTTAGCTACTAAGCCCTGTGGAACCGTTTCTACTGACAGGAGAATGGACGAAGGCAGGTTACAGGCACCTTAAAACCAGTCGTTTTCGGCATAAGACCATAAGATCTAGGAGCAGAAGTAGGCTATTAGGCCCATCGAGTCTCCTCCACCATTCAATCATGGGCTGATCTAATTCTTCCAGTCATCCCCACTCCCCTGTCTTCTCCCCATACAATTTGATGCTCTGGCTAATCAAGAACATATCTATCTCTGCCTTAAATACACCCAACGACTTGGCCTCCACAGCCGCTCCTGGCAACAAATTCCACAGATTTACCACCCTCTGACTAAAGTAATTTCTCCGCATCTCAGTTCTAAATAGATGTCCTTCAATCCTGAAGTCCTAGACTCCCCTACCATGGGAAATAACTTTGCCATATCTAATCTGTTCAGGCCTTTTAACATTTGGAATATTTCTATGAGATCCCCCCCATCATTCTCCTGAACTCCAGGGAATACAGCCCAAGAGCTGCCAGACATTCCTCATATGGTAACCCTTTCATTCCTGGAATCATTCTTGTGATTCTTCTCTGAACCCTCTCCAAAGTCAGTATATCCTTTCTAAAATAAGGAGCCCAAAACTGCACACAATACTCCAAGTGTGGTCTCATGAGTGCCTTATAGAGCCTCAACATCACATCCTCTTATATTATATACCTCCACAAATGAATGCCAACATTGCGTTTGCCTTCTTCACCACCGACTCAACCTGGAGGTTAACCTTTAGGGTATCCTGCATGAGGACTCCCAAATTCCTTTGCATCTTTGCATTTTGAATTCTCTCCCAATCTAAGTAATAGTCTGCCCGTTTATTCCTTCCACCAAAGTGTATGACCATACATTTTCCAATATTGTATTTCATTTGCCACTTCTTTGTCCATTCCCCTAAACTATCTAAGTCTCTCTGAAGGCTCTCTGTTTCCTCAACACTACCCACTCCTCCACCCATCTTTGTATCGTCAGCAAAATTAGCACAAATCCATTAATCCCAGTGTTCAAATCATTGACATACATAGTAAAAAATAGCGGTCCCAACACCAACCCCTGTGGAACTCCACTGGTAACCGGCAGCCAGCCAGAATGGGATCCCTTTATTCCCACTCTGTTTTCTGCCGATCAGCCAATGCTCCACCCATGCCAGTAACTTCCCTGTAATTCCATGGGCTCTTATCTTGCTAAGCAGCCTCATGTGCGGCACCTTGTCAAAGGCCTTCTGAAAATCCACATACACCACATCTACTGCATCTCTTTTGTCTACCCTGCTTGTAATTGCCTCAAAGAATTGCAGAAGGTTTATCAGGAAACCATGCCTGCTTTGGCCTATCTTGTCATGTGCCTCCATGTACTCCATTATCTCATCCCTAAAAATCAATTCCAACAATATCCCACCCACTGATGTCAGGCTAACAGGTCTATAGTTTCCTTTCTGCTGCCTTCCACCCTTCTTAAATAGCGGAGTAACATTTGCAATTTTCCAGTCATCTGGTACAACGCCAGAATCTATTGATTCTTGAAAGATTGTCGTTAATGCTTCTGCAATCTCTTCAGCTACTTCCTTCAAAACCTGAGGGTGCATTCCATCAGGTCCAGGAGATTTATCCACCCTCAGACCATTAAGCTTTCTGAGCACCCTCTCAGTCGTAATTTTCACGCACATACTTCACTTTCCTGACACTCTTGAATGTCCAGTATACCGCAGATGTCTTCCACTGTGAAGACTTATGCAAAATACACATTCAGTTCCTCTGCCATCTCTGCATCTCTCATTACAATATCTCCAGCATCATTTTCTATTGGTCCTATATCTACCTCAACTCTCTTTTACCCTTTATATACATAAAAAAGCTTTTAGTATCTTCTTTGATATTAGTCTCCAACTTCCTTTCATAATTCATCTTTTCCTTCCTAATGCCCTTCTTAGTTTCCTTCTGCTGGTTTTTAAAAGCTTCCCAATCCTCTATCTTCCCACTAGCTTTGGCTTCCTTGTATGCCCTCTCTTTTGCTTTTACTTTGGCTTTGACTTCACTTGTCAGCCACGGTAGCATCCTTCTTCCTTTCAAAAATTTCTTCTTTTTGGAATATATCTGCCTTCCACTTCCCTCATTTTTTGAGAAATTCCTGCCGTTGCTGCTCTGCTGTCCTTCCTGCTAGTGTCCCTTTCAGGAATTACAGGGAAGTACCAGTCAACTTTGGCCAGTTCCCCTCTCATGCCATTGTAATTTTCTTTATTCCACTGAAATACTGAAACATTGGAATTTAGTTTCTCCTCAAATTTCAAAGTGAACTCAATCATATTGTGATCACTGTTCCCTAAGGGTTCCTTAGCCTTAAGCTCTCTTATCACCTCTGGATCATTGCCAAACACCCAATCCCCTAATGGGCTCAACAACAAGCTGTTCTAAAAAGCCATCCCTTAAACATTCTACAAATTCTCTCTCTTGAGGTCCAGTACTGGCTTGGTTTTCCCAATCCACTTTCATGTTAAAATCCCCCATGATTATCATGACATTGCCCTTCTGACATGCCTTTTCTATCTCCTGCTGTAATTTGTAATCCACATCCCGGCTGCTGTTTGGAGGCCTGTATACAACTGCCATTAGGGTCCTTTTACCCTTGCCATTTCTTAACTCAACCCATAGAGACTCTACACCTTCCAATCTTATATCATCTCTTTCTAACGATTTAATATTATTTCTTGCACACAGGGCCACACCACACCCTCTGCCTACTAACCTATCTTTCTGATACACTGTATATCTTTGGATGTTCAGCTCCCAATGGCAACCATCCTTTAGCCCAGTTTCAGAGATGGCCGCAATGTCATACTTGCCAATCTGTAGCTGAATTTCAAGATCGTCCATTTTATTTCTTATGCTGCGTGTATTCAAATACAACACTCTCAGTCCAATATTTGTTGCTTTCTGTTTTAACTGCACCTGTAACTCATCGCACTGGCTGTGATTATGCCTCACCTCCTGCCTGTCCTTTCTATGGCGGATGGCGCTTGTCAGCTGCAGTTGGCAGCTCATCTCGAAGAAGGAAGACTCTGATCTCAAACCTCCGCTGCCTTGCAGCTACACTCACACATGGGGAAGGCTTCGGGAGTAAACCATGAGGGAAAAATCCGGAGCTGGGGTCCCTAAGGCAGTCCTACATTGAGTCCTGCGACAGTGTTGGTACCAAACTGTAACGGTCTCCACCATTCCTTTGGGTTCATCGGATGTGCGGAGAATGGGAGCTGGCTACATGGGCAACAGCTTGCTCTCCATATCGTGCTGCCCAGGCTTGCCGACCTAGAGAGCCGGGATGAAACATTCATGGTCAACCTGGACCGATGGAAGTCTCACCTCATTACCTCGGTGAATTACTTCATGCCATACATCCTGAGCATGTGAAAGGTGCTAAAGAAATGTCGCTTTCTGCTGGCATTTAGTGGGTTATTTTCAAAGTGAATTTATTATCAAGGTACATATACGTCACCATATACTACCCTGAGATTCATTTTCTTGCAGGTATTCACAGGAGAACAGAGAAGTACAATAGAATTTATGAAATATGCAAGTAAAAATAGACAAACAACTAACATGCAATGTTTGCCAGTTCTGCCTGCTGCTGCATGACGTTTACTCCACTCTCCATGCCACTGAGGCTGAGCCTGTGGCCTTGACCGGCTGCTCTGAGCTTTGAGCTCCATGACCATTTGCCCCACTGTGTGATGAACTGAGGGTGAGGTTGTGGGCCTGCTCTGGGCTTTGTGTCTGTGGACTCACTTTCATTCTGAATGCTGTTTGTTTGATTTTATTGTTTACGCAATTTGTGTTTTTTACTCTCTCTTCACAATGGGTGTTTTGTTAGTCTTTTTTAAAATGGGTTCCTTCAGGTTTCTTGTTTGTGGCTGCCTATAAGAAGATGAATCTCAAAGTTGTATAATTTATGCACACTTTGACATTAAATGTACTTTGAACTTTGGTGTGGGACCTAAGCCTGCTGTACCCCTTTTCTGAAGAGAACATGGCATGAAATCGTAACTAGATTTGCCCAACCCATGTGACAAATTACCCATCATAAACACACAACACAAAATACAATACAGACACAAAATTGATACTCGGCTCCTAGAGTAAAAATACAAAAACAAATACAACTAATACTTACCAAAAATACATAATAAAGACCAACAAATTCAAATGATAAACACAGAGAATGCCAAAAGAAACCAAAAACAATCCAACACATTACAGGATCCTGTAGCAGTTTAACTCAATCTGATTACTTAAACAGTAATCAAGTGGTAAACATCATTCACCAAAATGTTGCTTTAAAAAACAAACTTAAAACAGACAAATATCTTACTATAAATACAAATCTGATCCAGTATTAGAGTCAGTTTCCCACAAATTCTATTACAGTCGACCCGTTTTTACAGATAGGACAATCCATAATAACTGTCTGGATATAATATTACAGGATAAACAAGCAAGAACAACTTACTTAATAGATATAGCCATTCCAAACACACACACCATACAGAAATCAACAAGTGAAATACACTAGCGATATGCTGAATTAAAAGAGGAAATTGAAAGACTTTAGAACACGAAGAGGGTATACATTGTCCCAATAGTAATATCTACAACTGGTGTCTTCCAGAAGACACTACACAATAGCATTAAACAATTAGGGCTACAAGAATAATCCAAAAGTTCTTAGCGATTGACAAATGAGTGTGCTTGGCTATGCCCATACCTCAGGTTTTACCAGCTTGAGCTGAGAAAATGTAAATAATAATAATAAAAGAGTTAATAATTAATATTGAGAACATGAGTTGCAGCCCTTGATAGTGAGTCCATAGGTTGTGGAATCAGTTCAGTGTTGTGCTGAGTGAAGTTATCCACACTGGTTCAGGAGGCTGATGGTTTTGGGGTAATAACTGTTCCTGAACCTGGTGATCTGGGACCTGAGGCTCATTGAGGTGAGTGAAGTTATCCACACTGGTCCAGGAGCCTGATGGTTGTGGGGTAATAACTGTTCCTGAACCTGGTGGTCTGGGACCTGAGGCTCATTGTGGTGAGTGAAGTTATCCACACTGGTCCAGGAGTCTGATGGTTGTGGGGTAATAACTGTTCCTGAACCTGGTGGTGTGGGACCTGAGGCTCATTGTGGTGAGTGAAGTTATCCACACTGGTTCAGGAGCCTGATGGTTGTGGGGTAATAACTGTTCCTGAACCTGGTGGTGTGGGACCTGAGGCTCATTGTGGTGAGTGAAGTTATCCACACTGGTTCAGGAGGCTGATGGTTGTGGGGTAATAACTGTTCCTGAACCTGGTGGTGTGGGACCTGAGGCTCATTGTGGTGAGTGAAGTTATCCACAGTGGTTCAGGAGCCTGATGGTTGTGGGGTAATAACTGTTCCTGAACCTGGTGGTGTGGGACCTGAGGCTCATTGTGGTCAGTGAAGTTATCCACACTGGTTCAGGAGCCTGATGGCCCGATTCAATGGGAACCGTTGCCTGCTGGGACATGTTGATGGTGGAGCTGCTATTTCACAGATCCAGAGACCCAGTTTTGATCGCTACTTCTGGCGCTGTCTGTGTGTGGAGTTTGCACATCCTCTTTGTGACCACCTGGCTTTCCCCATGTTCTCTGCTTTCCTTCCACTTTCCAAAGGTTCAGCCTGTGGGTTGGTAAATTCACTTGCCACTGCAAATTGCTCCTAGTGGGAGTAAAATTTGTGGGGAAAAAAAAGTGCAGGATTAGCATGGGCGGCTGGTGAGCAACAATGCCTACATTTTATTAGGCTTTTGAGGAGATTAGGTATGTCACCAAAGTCTCTTGCAAAAGTCTACAGATGGACCTTGGAGAACATTCTAACTCCTTGCATCACCATCTAATATGGAGGGGCCACTGCACAGGATCTGCAAAAAATCTGCAGATGGTTGCAGACTCCGTCAGCTCCATCATGGTCAGCAGCCTCCCCAGCACTGAGAACATCTCCAAAAGGTGATGCCTCAGATAGACGGCACCCATCATTAAGGACCCCCATCACCATGGCCATAAGACATAGGAGCAGAATTAGGCCACTTGGCCCCATCGAGTCTGCTCCACCATTCTATCCTGGATGATTCTTTATCCCCTCTTCAGCCCCATTCCCCAACCTTCTCCTCCCGTGGCTAAGCAAGAACCTATCAATCTCCACCTTATATACACCGAGTGACCTGGCCTCCACAACAAGTTCCACAAATTCACCACCTTCTGGCTAAAGAAATGTCTCTGCATCTGTTTTAAATGGACACCCCTCCATTCTAAGGCTGTGCCCTCTTGTTCTAGACTCCCCCACCATGGGAAACATCCTTTCCACATCTACTCTGTCTAGGCCTTTCAACATTTGAAAGGTTTCAATGAGATTCCCCCTTCATCTTTCTAAATTCCAATGAGTACAGATCCAGAGCCATCAAATGTTCCTCATAAGATAACAAAATTCTATTCCACCATCTAAAACATTGATATACAGCATAAAAAGAAGCAGTTCCAACACTGACCCCTGTGGAACACCACTAGTCACTGACAGCCAATTAGAAAAGGATCCTTTTATTCCCACTCGCTGCCTCCTACCAATCAGCCAATGCTCTAACCATGTTAGTAACTTTCCTGTAAAACCATGGGCTCTTAACTTGGTAAGCCACCTCATGTGTGGCACCTCATCGAAGGCCTTCTGAAAGTCCCAATATACAACATCCACTGCGTCCCCTTTATCTATTCTACTTGTAATCTCCTCAAAGAATTTCAACAGGTTTGTCAGGCAAGATTTTCCCTTAAGGAAACCACGTTCTATCTCTGTTCTATCTTGTCTTGTCACCAAGTACTCCATCATCTCATCCTTAACAATTGACTCCAATATCTTCCCAACCACTGAGATCGGGATAACTTGTCTATAATTTCCCTTCTGCTGTCTTCCTCCTTTTTTAAAGAGTGGACTAACATTTGCAATTTTCCAGTCCTCTGGCATAATGCCTCCACAATCTCTACATACCCAACAATCTGTGATAGCTGAACAAGATCATTCACCTTATTTCTTCTACTCTGTGCATTGAGATATAACACTTTGAGTACTGTATTTGCTACCCTTTTTGATTCTGCATTCCTAGTGCACTGATACTCACCCTGCTGGCTGCAATTTTGTCCTATCATCTGCCTGACAGTATAACTGCACGTTATCTTTGCTTTTTTACCAACCATCCTATCCTGAGTCTCTTCACTCTGGTTCCCACCCCCCTGCCAAATTAGTTTAACCCTCCCCAACAGCTCTAACAAACCCGCCCACAAGAATATTGGTTCCCCTCGGGTTTAGGTGCAACCCATCACTTTTGTACAGGTCATACCTCCCCCTGAAGAGATCCCAATGATCCAAGAACCTGAAGCCCTGCCCCCTGCACCAGCTTCTCAGCCACACATTTATCTGCCAAATCATCCTGTTTCTAACCTCACTGGCGCGTGGCACAGGCAGTAATCCAGAAATTACTACCCTGGGGGTCCTGTTTCTCAGCTTTCTACCGAGCTCTCTAAATTCTCTTTTCAGGACCTCTTTGCTTTTCCTTCCTATGTCATTGGTACCAATATGTACCAAGACATCTGGCTGCTCCCCCTCCTTCTCCAAAATGTTGTGGACACGATCCGAGACATCCCTGACCCTGGCACCTGGGAGGCAACATACCATCCGGGTGTCCCGTTCACATCCACAGAATCTCCTGTCTGTTCCCCTGACCATTGAGTCCCCCATCAGTAGCACTTCCCTCTTCTCCCTCTTTCCCTTCTGCACCACAGACCTATGCTCAGTGCCAGTAACCCAGTCTCTGTGACATTCCCCTGGGAGTCATCCCCCACAACAGTATCCAAAACGGTATACTTACTATTGGAGGGATTGGCCACAGGGGTGCTCTGCGCCAACTGCCTATTCACATTTCCATTTCTCTTGACGGTCACCCAGCTACTCGCCTCCTGCAACTTCGGGGTGACCACTTCCCTGTAACTCTGATCGATTATCTCTCACTTTCCCACACAAGCTGAAGGTCATCCAGCTGCTGCTCCAGATCCCAAACATGGTGTTCAAGAAGCTGCAGTCAGATGCACTTCATGTAGATGTAGCTCCCTCAGAGACGCTGGGTCTCCCAGGACTCCAACATCTGGCATGAACACCCAACGGCCATTTACTACACTAGGTACAGAAAGATGGAAAAAAGGGAACCAATAGAAACTTACCCAGAGCCAATGCCTCTTTCGAGTCGAAACCTCCTTTGACCCAGGACGTGCCTCTTCTCATTGTTATCATCAGGAAGGAGGTACAGGAGCCTGAAGACACACACCATGAATCAGGAACAGCTTCTTTCCCTCTGTCATCCGATTTCTGAATGGACATTGAACCCATCTACAATTTTCTATAACAAAAAGTAAAAAACTTTATTTGAATACAAAAAACATACGAAGGACAGGGGTTGCAATCCTGTTGCTAAATTCAAATTGAAATAGAGTTAAGACCATCTGTAATACACTCAATTCCCTGGAGGGCCCACTGTTTTCAGAAATCTCTCACTAACCATGTACACCACCTCACTAGCTTTCCTGCTTTATTTCTGCAGTTATAGTTTTATAATTTATTGCAATGGACTGTTATCACAAAACAACACATTTCACAACATATGCCGGTGATGATTCTGATTCTGGGGACTCAATGATTAATGGGTAATTGACAAACTTCTACAGATGCCCAGTGGTTAGTATCCCAGCCCATCACAGGCAAAGCCCTCCTCACCATTGAGTACATTTACAAGGAGCGCTGCCACAAGAGAATATCTATCATCCAGGATCCCCACCATCCATGCTCTCTTCTCACTACCACCATTGGGCAGGAGCTACAGGAGCCTCAGGTCCCACACCACCAGGTTCAGGAACAGTTATTACCCCACAACCATCAGGCTCCTGAACCAGTGTGGATAACTTCACTCACCACAATGAGCCTCAGGTCCCACACCACCAGGTTCAGGAACAGTTATTACCCCACAACCATCAGCCTCCTGAACCAGTGTGGATAACTTCACTCACCACAATGAGCCTCAGGACCCACACCACCAGGTTCAGGAACAGTTATTACCCCACAACCATCAGGCTCCTGAACCAGTGTGGATAACTTCACTCACCACAACGAGCCTCAGGTCCCACACCGCCAGGTTCAGGAACAGTTATCACCCCACAACCATCAGGCTCCTGAACCAGTGTGGATAACCTCACTCACCACAATGAGCCTCAGGTCCCACACCACCAGGTTCAGGAACAGTTATTACCCCACAACCATCAGGCTCCTGAACCAGTGTGGATAACTTCACTCACCACAATGAGCCTCAGGTCCCACATCACCAGGTTCAGGAACAGTTATTACCCCACAACCATCAGACTCCTGAACCAGTGTGGATAACTTCACTCACCACAATGAGCCTCAGGTCCCACACCACCAGGTTCAGGAACAGTTATTACCCCTCAACCATCAGGCTCCTGAACCAGTGTGGATAACTTCACTCACCACAATGAGCCTCAGGTCCCACACCACCAGGTTCAGGAACAGTTATTACCCCACAACCATCAGGCTCCTGAACCAGTGTGGATAACTTCACTCACCACAATGAGCCTCAGGTCCCACACCACCAGGTTCAGGAACAGTTATTACCCGACAACCATCAGGCTCCTGAACCAGTGTGGATAACTTCACTCACCACAATGAGCCTCAGGTCCCACACCACCAGGTTCAGGAACAGTTATTACCCCACAACCATCAGGCTCCTGAACCAGTGTGGATAACTTCACTCACCACAATGAGCCTCAGGTCCCACACCACCAGGTTCAGGAACAGTTATTACCCCACAACCATCAGACTCCTGAACCAGTGTGGATAACTTCACTCACCACAATGAGCCTCAGGACCCACACCACCAGGTTCAGGAACAGTCATCACCCCACAACCATCAGGCTCCTGAACCAGTGTGGGTAACTTCACTCACCACAATGAGCCTCAGGTCCCACACCACCAGGTTCAGGAACAGTTATCACCCCACAACCATCAGACTCCTGAACCAGTGTGGATAACTTCACTCACCACAATGAGCCTCAGGTCCCACACCACCAGGTTCAGGAACAGTTATTACCCCACAACCATCAGGCTCCTGAACCAGTGTGGATAACTTCACTCACCACAATGAGCCTCAGGTCCCACAGCACCAGGTTCAGGAACAGTTATTACCCGACAACCATCAGGCTTCTGAACCAGTGTGGATAACTTCACTCACCACAATGAGCCTCAGGTCCCACACCACCAGGTTCAGGAACAGTTATTACCCCACAACCATCAGGCTCCTGAACCAGTGTGGATAACTTCACTCACCACAATGAGCCTCAGGTCCCACACCACCAGGTTCAGGAACAGTTATTACCCCACAACCATCAGGCTCCTGAACCAGTGTGGATAACTTCACGCACCACAACTCTGAATTGACTTCACAAACTACACTTTCAAGGACTTTACAACTCATGTTCTAACTGTTATTTATTTTTTATTTGCAGAATTTGTCTTCTTTTGCACATTGGTTGTTTGTCAGTATTCATGTATAGCTTTTCATAAATTCTATTGCAAGAAAATAAATCTCCAAGTGGTATATGGTAGTTTACAGGTACTCAAACTCATTCATAAGGCCAGTGTTGTTGTGGGGATGGAACTGGACTCTCTGACGGTGGTGTCTGAAAAGAGGATGCTGTCTAAGTTGCATGCCATCTTGGACAATGTCTCCCATCCACTACATAATGTACTGGTTGGGCACAGGAGTACATTCAGCCAGAGACTCAGTCCACCGAGATGCAACACAGAGCGTCATAGGAAGTCATTCCTGCCTGTGGCCATCAAACCTTACAACTCCTCCCTTGGAAGGTCAGAGACCCTGAGCCAATAGGCTGGTCCTGGACTTACTTCCTGGCATAATTTACATATTACTATTTAACTATTTATGCTTTTATTACTATTTATTATTTATGGTGCAACTGTAAGGAAAACCAATTTCCCCGGGATCAATAAAGTATGACTATGACTATGACTACCTAGGCAATTAATGTACTTTGATTTTGACATTGTTTTTCCTAAGGTATGGCTGAAGGTGAGGGTAGATTTACCTCTATTCCTGGGTCCACATGTAAATAGGTCTGGCGTCTGCTGACGATATCTCCAGCCTCTCAGCTCTGCCAAAAGCAAGCAGAGAGGGAATTGTTTCCACCTCAAGAGACACAGTGCTTAAAGGGAGATAGTCCTGCCCAGAGCGAATCTTGACTGACACAAGCCTGTGAATCTAGCAGGGGAGGCAGATTCATTTCAGAAACTAGCCAAATACGTGATTCTACTACCCAAGCAGGTTCTCCACTCTCTCTCTCTCTCCCCCTCTCTCACTTGTCTCAGTCTCTGTCTCTCTCTCTCCTTGTCTCTGTCTCTTTATCACACTGTCTCTCTCACTCATTCTCTCTCTTCCTGTTTCTGTCTCTCTCACTCTGTCTGTCTGTCTCTCCCACACATACACACTGCCTCTCATTCACTCTCTCTCACTTTTTTTTCTTTCTCTTTGTCTCTCTTTCTCTCTCTCAGTGTCTGTCCGTCTCTCTCTACATCTCACACTGTCTCTCTCACTAATCTCTGTCTGTTTCCCTCTCTCTCACACACTCTGCCTCTCTCTCTTTCACTCTCTCCCTCTGCTCTGTTTTTCTCTAACTCTGTCTCTCTTTCTGTCTCTCTCTCTCACTGTCCCTATTTCCTTTTCTCTCTCTTTATCTCTCTCTCGCTGTCTCTCTTTCTCTCTCTCTACCTCTCTTTCTCACGCTCTCTCTCTCTCTCTCTCTCTCTCTTTTGGTCGAGAGATCTAACTTATATTTGCCTTGCAGGGAACAAAAACAAGCAAGAACCCTCGATTTCTTTTGAAGGGCTTCGAGTTGATCCTGATGTGGGACAGTTTCAGGAAGAGAGGCGCCTTGGCTGGGAATTGTTTGACAGCTGGGCAATCCCACCTCAGTCAGACAAAGCCTCCTGTGTAACCTAATTGGGCACGGATGCCCCGAGAGCTACGAGAAAGCTCAACTTTAAAGAAGGAAGGCGCTCTTCCCGGTCAGGAGGTCTGTCGGTACAAAACTCGGTTGCCAAAATTTTGACTGACGCACCCTTTTTGATATTAGTTTTTACTTAGGCATGCAGTATGGTACCAGGCCCTTCTGGCCCAATGAGCCTGCGCTGCCCATGTGACCAATTAACCTATTAACCTGTAATCTTTGCAATGTGGGAGGAAACCAGAGCACTTGGAGAAAACTCATGTGCCTTGTGGCAGGAATTGAACTTGCTCCCAGGTCCTCCTCGCTGGACTGGTTTGATTAACTGCAAAAGTGGCGAGGGGAGAATGAGAAAATGGGGTTAGTATGGTTAGCATGAGCTGAAGGTGCCGGTGTCCTTGCAGTCCAAATATTCATTGTCTTAGAGTGCTCATGTTTTAAATTGTGAAAATATTATTATATTTATTCATTCTAAAATAAATTTAAATTATTATTTATTTAGTATACCAACAACTCAGTAACCTTAACTGATTGGAGGATTGTGACTAGTGGTGTCCCACAAAGATTTGTTCTGGGACCTCTACTTTTATTAACGACCTGGATGTGGGGTAGGAGGCTGGGTTGGCAAGTTTGCAGACGACACAAAGGTTGGTGGTGTTGTGGATAGTGTAGAGGATTGTCAAAGATTGCAGAGAGACATTGATAGGATGCAGAAGTGGGCTGAGAAGTGGCAGATGGAGTTCAACCCGGAGAAGTGTGAGGTGGTACACTTTGGAAGGACAAACTCCAAGGCAGAGTACAAAGTAAATGGCAGGATACTTGGTAGTGTGGAGGAGCAGAGGGATCTGGGGGTACATGTCCACAGATCCCTGAAAGTTGCCTCACAGGTGGATAGGGTAGTTAAGAAAGCTTATGGAGTGTTTGCTTTCATAAGTCGAGGGATAGAGTTTAAGAGTCGTGATGTAATGATGCAGCTCTATAAAACTCTGGTTAGGCCACACTTGGAGTACTGTGTCCAGTTCTGGTCGCCTCACTATAGGAAGGATGTGGAAGCATTGGAAAGGATACAGAGGAGATTTAACTGGATGCTGCCTGGTTTAGAAAGTATGCATTATGATCAGAGACTAAGGGAGCTAGGGCTTTACACTCTGGAGAGAAGGAGGATGAGAGGAGACATGATAGAGGTGTACAAGATAATAAGAGGAATAGATAGAATGGATAGCCAGCGCCTCTTCCCCAGGGCACCACTGCTCAATACAAGACGACATGGCTTTGAGATAAGGGGCAGGAAGTTCAAGAGGGATATTAGAGGAAGGTTTTTCACTCAGAGAGTGGTTGGTGCATGGAATGCACTGCCCGAGTCAGTGGTGGAGGCAGATACACTAGTGAAGTTTAAGAGACTACTAGACAGGTATATGGAGGAATTTAAGGTGGGGGTTTATATGGGAGGCAGGGTTTGAGGGTCGGCACAACATTGTGGGCTGAAGGGCCTGTAATGTGCTCTACTATTCTATGTTATACATCTGTTGGAATGTGTGAGGAAACCAGAGAGAACGTACAAAGACCATACGGGATTTGAACCCATGTCACTGGCTCGGTAATAGGGTACACTAGCTGCTATGCTACCATGCCACCGCTGAACAAACTCCCAGCTTTGCTTCACATCCTGAGCTCAAACACGGAGACCCTGCTCATCCTGTCCTGGTGAGCAACCTGCCCCATCAGGGAGTCGAGCCAAGGCCTCTCTTGCTCTTTTAACCGGACGCTAAGGATTGCCACAAAGACAACAAATTTCAAGTCATCTGCCGGTGACATCAAACCTGATTCTGATTCTGAGCTGTCCCAGTCTGGACACGAGAAACCACTTTACCAGAATGTGTTACGTCATCACGCTACCACGTAATACGTATGTGCTTCGCTTGAAGTAAAAACTAAAGGCAGACTTGCATTCCCGTCTCCCTTGTTCTTCTATTAATGATTTAATGTTTTGAAGTTACAAGACATGCCAGAAAAGCCTTGTGATATTTCATTGCGTTATCCAACACTCGATAAGGGGCAGCATGGAAGGTTGTTGTGAAAGACAAGCTCTGGATGTGGGAGGGAATGTATTGGAACGGACGGAATAGCAAGATAACGGGAAGCAGGGAACAGGGACAAGTGGATCTTTTTATCTGGTTGGCAAAATATACCAAGTGTTGCGTCAGAGAGAGAGAGAGATCAGTTCTGGAGCTTTACCTTCCTGTAAATGATTTGGGTAGATGCACACCGGGTGGAGATACGTCTCTACCAAAGGAGGTGTGAGGCGCTCCATCCCTCCACTAGCCTGCAGGTCACCCTTGGGCAAAGTGTAGTAACTGTTAACCCCCTCCCCCCCCATCAGGGTCACGTGAAGCCATGGGATCAGGTGGTGGATGGTCGTATGAGCAGCTGGTGCATATCACAAGTCCTGCTTATGTGACCACTGACACCAGGCGGACAATCTCTGAAGAGTATTGGTAATAGCCGGAGTCACCCATCTTGTAAAGACACTGCCAAGAAGAAGGTAATGGAAAACCACTTCTGTCGAAAAAAAATTGTCGAGAACAATCATGGTCATGGAAAGACCATGATTGCTCTCGTCAAACGACACAACAATGATGATGAAAGGCAACAAACACATAGACAGATCTGGCACCCGCTGGCGATATCTCCAGCTCTGCACTGGAGATGAAGGATCATAGAGGGCTATGGGCTACTCAGAAGGAAGGGGTTAGATTAATCACGGAGAGATTTTTTTTACAATTATTTTGTTTAGAAATACAGTTTGGAGCTGACCTTTCCGGCCCAATGAGCGTTGATGTTCACCAACCCAGCTTTTTACCCCTAGCTTAACCACAGGACAATTTACAATTACCTGCCAACCAGTAGGTCTTTGGACTGTGGGAGGAAACTGGATCACCCGGAGGAAAGCCAGGCAGTCATGGGAAGAATATACACACTCTGTATGGACAGTGGTGAGAATTGAACTCTGACGCCCTGGGCACTAACCGCTGCACTGGCATGGCGCTCTGTGGGGTAGAGGTGGGTCAGGCTGAAGAGCCCATACTGTGCCACACTGTACTATGCCCTTTGTTCAATGGCTCCATCACCAAATGGGCCAGGGTTTCAGGAGAGGACAGTACTAACTCTGCTGGGATTGGATGAAGCTGATCAGACAGACAACTAGGTCCAGCAACAAGCTTAGATGTGTTTGCCATGTGCCAGAGGAAGATAAGTGTCCCACCAATACCCTATAAATATTCTGAATGCCATCTAAGAATACTCTGCAGTTACTCAGAGACCAGGAAAGTCTACCACCCTGTATAGCAGGGGCATGGAAATACCAACCCCTTCCCACCAGAATCATCCCAGGAATGAAAGGGTTAATGAATGAGTCGCTTTTGATGGCTTTGGGCCTGTACTTGCTGGAGTTTAGGAGAATGAGGGGGGACCTCACTGAAACCTACCAAACTTTGGAAGGCCTACACAGACTGGATGTAGAGAGGATGTTCCTATAGTGGGAGAGTCTAGGACTGGAGAGCACAGCCTCAGAATAGAGGTGACTTCTCGAACTTCTGGTAATTGCCTCCCCTCTCCTTCACCACTCCCCATTCCTGTTTCCCTCTCTCACCTTATCTCCTTGCCTGTCTATCACCTCCCTCTGGTTCTCCTCCCCCTTCCCTTTCTTCCATGGTCTTCTACCCTCTCCTATCAGATTTCTCCTTCTCTAGCCCTGTATCTCCTCCACCAATCAACTTCCCATCTCTCTACTCGACCCCCTCCCAGTTTTACCTATCCCCTACTACCATGTACTCCTCCTCCCCTCCCCGTACCTTCTTACACTGACTTCTCAGCTTTTTTCCAGCCCCTGTCCAAAACGTTGACTGTTTACCCTTTTCCATAGCTGCTGACTGGCCTGCTGAGCTCTTCCAGCATTTTGTGTGTGTTGTTCAGAATAGAGGAACATGCACTTAGAACAGAGACGAAGAAAAAATTCGTTAACCAGAAGGTGGTGAATCGGTGGAATTCATTGCCACAGGCGGCTATGCAGCCCAGCTCATTGGATATATTTAAGGCAGAGGTTGATAGATTGGTGATTAATCAGTCTTTGGAGGGAAGGCAGTAGAACGGGGTTGAGGGGGTAACAAATCAGCCATGATGGAATGAAGGAGCAGACCTGAAGGGTCTAGTAGCCTAATTCTGTTCCTATGCCTCATGATCTTATGGCTCCCCCACCCAGCTCACACACTCTCTTGACTTACAGAACATAGTTATTGAGCCCATCATCCCTAGTGCTCATCAGAGTCCTCTGTCCCAGGTGGACCTTGGAGAAGATTAAGGGGGAGTTTCCAGACAAAGAGCCATCGATCCAAGCACCAGCCCAATGGTGGAGCCGGCAGGAGATGATGTCACATCACAATGGCTGCGGCAGATTAGGGTCCCCGGTCATTTTACACTCCATGTCACTGGACCCTGACCCCGATCTGTCAAAGACTGTGTGGTGACTCCTCCTGCATCAGCTTTCCCATGTTAAATGAAGTCACCATTAATGCATTCTGCATTAAGGGAATCTGCCCTAATGCCCCAGATTAACACATCGGAATATGTGAATCCCAGATTGGCCTCTACAGCCACCTGAAGATCCAGCAATAGAGGACAACCTCTGAGGAGAACATTGTACTCAACTCAAGTGGTCGCACTGCAGGTGAGTGTTAAAATCTGAGGGGTTGGAAGGTTAAAGGGAACATGAGGAGGATTGAAAAAGGGAATGGAGGTAGGATGAATATAAAGAATCGTTGAGGGTCAAAGTGGACCCAATGGGCTAATTGGCCTGTTTCCCCTATGAATTCTATGAATCATTTCTTTGAATCTTTCCTGAACCTGGAGCAACACACACCAAATGCTGGGGAACTCAGCAGGTCAGGCAGCATCTGTGGAGAGGTCTAACTAGTTGACATTCTGAGCACCTGCCCATCTTTTCTCTCTAGTTCCCCTTGTGAACCTCTTCATGGTTTTTAACCTTCACCCTTCCTTTGCATTCACCAAAAGACCAACCTCCACCATCTTATTTTCTCCTCTCTCCTCCCTCAGCTTCCCCCCAACCACACCCTCACCAGAGGGGATGCAGTGGTTCCTAGAGGTGCTTCACCCCCGCCTCCTCTTTCAGCAGCTTATTTTGATCCTGTGCAGTGCCCCCCCCATACCAGATGGTGACGCAGCCTGTTAATATGCTCTCCACAGTATACCTGTGGAAATTTGCAATCTCCTCAAACTCATAATGAAATATAGCCGCTACATCGATACATTGGGAATAGGTTGGAGTATTGTGTACAGTTCTGGTCACCTAACTATAGGAAGGATATCGGTAGGATTGAAAGAGTGCAGAGAAGATTTACTAGGATGTTGCTGGGTCTTCAGGATTTGAGTTACAGGGAAAGATTGAACAGGTTAGGACTTCATTCCTTGGAGCGTAGAAGAATGAGGGGAGATTTGATAGAGGTTTACAAAATTATGAGGGGTATAGACGGAGTAAATGTGAATAGGCTCTTTCCACTTAGATTAGGAGAGATAAATACGAGAGGACATGGCTTTAGGGTGAAAGGGGGAAGGTTTAGGGGGAACATTAGGGGGAACTTCTTCACTCAGAGAGTGGCGGCAGTGTGGAATGAGCTGCCATCTGACGTGGTAAATGTGAGCTCACTCTTAAGTTTTAAGAATAAATTGGATAGATACATGGACGGGAGAGGTCTGGAGGGTTATGGACTGGATGCAGGTCAATGGGACTAGCAGAATAACATTTCAGCACAGACTAGAAGGGCCAAATGGCCTGTTTTTTGTGCTGTTGTGTTCTGTGGTTCCATAATTAGGTCCTCAGAAATATTGACACCCAGGGACTTGAGATTGCTCACTCTCTCCACTTCTGATCCCCCTATGAAGATTGGTGTGTGTTCCCTCATCTTACCCTTTCTGAAGTCCACAATCAGTTCTTTGGTCTTACTGACGTTGAGTGCAGGGTTGTTGCTGTAACACCACTCCACTAGCTGGTATATCTCACTCCTGTATACCTTTCACCACCATCTGAAATTCTGCCAACAATGGTTGTATCATCAGCAAACTAAAAGTTGGCATTTGAGCTGTGCCTAGCCACACAGTGATGAGTGCAGAGAGAGTAGAGCAGTGGGCTAAGCACACACCCCTGATGTCTGCCAGTGTGGATTTCCTCCAGCGAGTTCAAACCCGGAGCTCAGTTGTTAAGTCATAGTCACAGATCTCTCATTATGCGATCAGTACATATCATCTCCCTGCTGCTCTCTCCCCTTCCCAAGGCCCAAAGGCATAACTCAATACTCCTTCCGTCTCAACTTTCTGATGTACTAATCCCGACAGAATGCATACCACGAGCTACGGCTGGTTAGCGTAAGGCGAGAGGTGACTGGTCTTGCCGCCCCCCAGCTGGTGAGGCTCCTGTTTACAACACTGCGTGGGCTTGTTGGGTTTGACACGGGGTGATTGAAGGGGAGTCGGTGAGCGGCCCCCCCTCCCCTCCCCACCCCACCCCACCCGCCCCCGTTACGGTGTGGTGGCGTTGGGCTATGCCGCTGGAGGCGAGTGGGCATTAAGTCTATCTTGGCATCTCCCAGCACTAATCCAAGCAAAGAACACTCCAGGAGATTTCCCGGTCGATCTGTTTAACTTTCCAACCTGTCAGTCAAAGCTGGTGCTTTGGACCCGAAGGAAAGCTACCCACCCCTTCACCCTTTCGGCTTTTCCATCCTCCCACCCGCTCAGATTCAGATTCATTTATTTATCACACATATACGTACATCAAATCATACAGTAAAATGTGTCTAATGCAGGCGACCCGGTTTCAATCCCCACTGCTGCCTGGGAGAGTTTGTACGTTTTCCCCTGTGACCGTGTGGGTTTCCTCCGGTTTCCTCCTGGGTGGCAGGTTGATTGTAAATGGTGCTGTGATTAGGCCAGGATTAAATTGGGTGACTACTAGACAGCATGGCTCGAAGGGCCAAAAGGTCCTAATCTGTGCAATATCTCAATAAATAAAAAATAAATAAAACAGTTAATGTGCAAAAGAAGATAAATTGTGCAAATAAAAAATAAATAATACTGAGAACATGAGTTGTCGAGTCCTTGAAAGCGAGTCTGTAGTTTGTGCAATCAGATCAGAGTTGTGGTGAGTGAAGTTACCCACACTGGTTCAGGGGCCTGATGGTTGTGGGGTAATAACTGTTCCTGAACCTGGTGATGTGGGACCTGAGGCTCATTGTGGTGAGTGAAGTTATCCACACTGGTTCAGGAGTCTGATGGTTGTGGGGTAATAACTGTTCCTGAACCTGGTGGTGTGGGACCTGAGGTTCATTGTGGTGAGTGAAGTTATCCACACTGGTTCAGGAGCCTGATGGTTGTGGGGTAATAACTGTTCCTGAACCTGGTGGTGTGGGACCTGAGGTTCATTGTGGTGAGTGAAGTTATCCACACTGGTTCAGGAGCCTGATGGTTGTGGGGTAATAACTGTTCCTGAACCTGGTGGTGTGGGACCTGAGGTTCATTGTGGTGAGTGAAGTTATCCACACTGGTTCAGGAGCCTGATGGTTGTGGGGTAATAACTGTTCCTGAACCTGGTGGTGTGGGACCTGAGGTTCATTGTGGTGAGTGAAGTTATCCACACTGGTTCAGGAGCCTGATGGTTGTCGGGTAATAACTGTTCCTGAACCTGAGGCTCCTTTACTTCCAATGGTAGGAGTGAAAAAAGATAATGGCGTGGATGATGGGGTTCCTTGATGATGGACGCTGCTTTCTTCTGACTACGCTCCTTGAACGTAAATGTGCTCAATGTCTGAGAGGGCTTTGCCCGTGATGGACTGGGCTGTATCCATCACTTTCTGTGGAATTTTCTGTTCCTGGACATGGGTGTTTTCATATCAGTTGGGATATTCCCAACTGTGCATCTATAGAAGTTTGTCAACATTTTAGGTGACATGCTGAATCAAGGGAAACCTCTAAAAATGTAGTGTGCTCTCATGCCTTATTGGTGATGGCACTTACGTGTTGGTCCCAGGATATAGGGCTTAGTGCTGATATGATAATGATAAGGAATTTAAAGTTACTGACCCTTTCCCCCTCTAATCCCTTAACGAAGACTGTCTCATGGACCTCCGGATTCCTCCTTCTGTAGTCGATGATCAGCGCTTTGGTTTTGCTGGCACTGAGTGGTTGTTGTGGCACCACTCAGCCAGATTTTCAATCTCTCCCTGATACTCTGATTCATCACCGCCTTTGATATGGCCCATGATAGTGGTGTCACCAGCAAACTTAAATATGGCACTGGGTCTGTGCTCAGCCTCACAGTCTTAAGTGTAAAGTGAGTATAGCAGGGGGCTAAGCACACATCCCTGTGGTGCACCTGTGCTGATGGAGATCATGGAGGACTGACTGTGGCCTACAAGCGAGGAACTCGAGGATCCAATTGCACAAGGAAGTATTGAGGTCAAGGACTTGAAGCTAATTGATCAAGGGGCTTCAGTGACTCCTCCATCCTTCAAATCGTTCGTCCAGTCTCTGCACTTGTCTCCCTCTCTCCTAAGCACATTTTGTTATCTATTTAGGGACAAGTTTACAAATTCTGCTTACAATCTGCTTTCAGATTCTTATGTAACGCGCTGTAAGGTTTCACTGCTAATGTAATGGCTTCTCTGTAATGTTCACTGTTGAGGTAATGGTTTCTCTGTAGCAGCAATGTTTGGGTTATGGCTGGAGATAACAGGACTGTAGTATGCATGTTAGCCAATCGGAGATTGTTGTTTTGTCTTGTGTACCTGGAAGGATGTTGTTTTCGCAGTCTTTTGTCGAGGAGAGATGAAGAGGGAAGATGCGTGTGGAGAGAGCTGGTAGGCCACCGGATGGAGTGGACTGGGATCTGAGGGTCTGAAGGTCGGCGACTTTCGGAGATCGATGGTGGAAGAATGACTACTGAACGTGAACTTTTGACTTTTCCTTGAAATAGACCCTTTTTAAATTTTCATTACTGACCCTATATTCAGATTAAGATTCATAAAGTTCAATCATGTAATTGCATATGGTGTACTGTCTGATATTTTGCGTTGTGGGTTTGTAACTGGGGGTACATTACACAGCATCCACACAAACGTGATTTCTCAGTTTGGCAGGGCTGTTTCCCCCAGACGAAAACGAGCTGGGCGAGCCTGAGGGTTACACTTACAACCCCCCCCCCCCCCCCCCCCCCGCCTCGACCTCAGTATTCACACACACACATACACAACTAACTAGCTTGCCTCTCCTTTTGTTCACTGTTCCGGTCAGAATCGGAATCAGGTTTATTAGCCGAGAAAGATGGATGCATCATGGAGAACATTCTAACTGGCTACATCACTGTCTGGTACGGTGGGGTGGGGGACTGAAATAAGCCGCAGAAAGTTGTGAACTCAGTCAGCTTCATCATGGGCACTAGTCTCCATGGTGTCCAGGACATCATCAAGGAGCGATGCCTCAAAAAGGCGGCATCCATCGTTAAAGACCCCCATCACCCAGGACATACCCTCTTCACATTGCTACCATCAGGAAGGAGATACAGGAGCCTGAAGACACACACTCAATAGCATTTTGACCCAAACCTTTGACTGTCTGTTTCCCTCAACAAAGGCTGCCTGACGCACTAAGTTTCCTCCAGCACTATCTTAATGATTCTTGACATTACCAGTGTTAATTATCAGTGATCTGTTCGCTGTTCCCTTTATGGGAATTCACTATGTACAATAGAGCTGCTCTATTTTCTGCATTGCAAAATAATTACAACTAAAAGAAAATCGCTGGGATAAAGTTACGAAAGATATGCTGAACTCTTTATGTAATTCCACCGCTTTGATCCCACATTGATCGTGTTTGCAAAGTTTGATTGGTGACAAATTATGTCAATCAAAATGATAAGTGGGCGTACCCTTTATATCTCTTGTTGATTGGTGAATTTATCTGTCCATCATAGTTAGTGGGCAGGCAGAGACGATCTCGGGACTCGAGACGTCGGAGAGGGCCGATTGGTGGAGACGGACGCCAGTCAGCCGTTCGGGGCGGGACGTGGCCTGGCGGAGGGAGGCTGCGAGTGGACGTAATTCCCGGCGCCGGAGTCCGGGAGTGAAGTAGGTTCGGGGTGAGTGTGAGTGGAAAAGGTTGGGGGGTGGGGGTGAGTGTGAGCAAAAAAGGTGGGGGTGGGGGTGGGGGTGGGGGGTGAGTGTGAGTGGAAAAGGTTGGGGGTGGGGGTGAGTGTTTGTGAAAATGATGGGGGGTGGGGGGTGAGTGTGAGTGGAAAAGGTTGGGGGTGGGGGTAAGTGTGAGTGGAAAAGGTTGGGGGTGGGGGGTGAGTGTTTGTGAAAATGATGGGGGGTGGGGGTAAGTGTGAGTGGAAAAGGTTGGGGGGTGGGGGTGAGTGTGAGCAAAAAGGTGGGGGTGGGGGGTGAGTGTGAGTGGAAAAGGTTGGGGGTGGGGGTAAGTGTGAGTGGAAAAGGTTGGGGGTGGGGGGTGAGTGTGAGTGGAAAAGGTTGGGGGTGGGGGGTGAGTGTTTGTGAAAATGATGGGGGGTGGGGGTGAGTGTGAGTGGAAAAGGTTGGGGATGGGGGTGAGTGTTTGTGAAAATGATGGGGGTTGGGGGGTGAGTGTGAGTGTAAAAGGTTGGGGATGGGGGTGAGTGTGAGTGGAAAAGGTTGGGGGTGGGGGTAAGTGTGAGTGGAAAAGGTTGGGGATGGGGGTGAGTGTTTGTGAAAATGATGGGGGGTGGGGGGTGAGTGTGAGTGGAAAAGGTTGGGGGTGGGGGTGAGTGTGAGTGGAAAAGGTTGGGGGTGGGGGTAAGTGTGAGTGGAAAAGGTTGGGGGTGGGGGGTGAGTGTTTGTGAAAATGATGGGGGTGGGGGTGATTGTGAGTGAAAAAGGTTGGGGGTGAGTGGGCCATGACCACAAAACATAGGAGGAAAAAACAGGCCATTCAGCCCTTCGAGTCTGCTCCGCCAATCCATCATGGTTGATCCCGGATCCCACTCAACCCCATACACCTGCCTTCTCGCCATATCCTTTGATGCCCTGACCGATCAGGAAACTATCAATTTCCACTCTAAATAAACCCAGGGACTTGGCCTCCACTGCAGTCTGTGGCGCAGTATTCCACAGATTAACTACTCTCTGGCTAAAAAAAAAAATCCTACTTACTTCTGTTCTAATTTTGAGGCTGTACCCCCACCAAAAGGAAACATCCTCACCACATCCACCTTATCTAGTCCTTACAACATTTGGTAGGTTTCAATGAGATTCCCCCCCCCCCCGCCCCCGCCCCCGCCCCCACATTCTTCGGAATTCCAGTGAGTACAGGCCCAAAGTTGCCAAACAAACACTCCTCATATGTTAACCCCTTCATTCACTGAGTCATCCTCATGAACCCCTCTGGACTCTCTCCAATGACAACACATCCTTTCTGAGATATGGGGCCCAAAACTGTTGACAATACTCCAACTGCAGCCTGACTAGTGTCGTATAAAGGCTCAGGATTATCTCCCTGCTTTTATATTCTGTTCCCCTTGAAATAAATGCCAACATTGCACTTGCCTTCTTTACCACAGACTCAACCTGTAAATTAACTTTCTGGAAGTCTTGCATAAGGATTCCCAAGTCCCTGTTTAAAATTTCTCCCCCTTTAGATGATAGTCTGCACTATTGTTCCTTTTACCAAAATACATTACCATCCATTTCCTACACTGTATTCCATCTGCCACTTTTTTGCCCATTCTTCCTCAGCACTACCTACCCCTCCACCTATCATCGACAAACTTTGCCACAAGGCCATCAATTCCATTATCTAAATCGTTGACAAACAATGTGAAAAGTAGCGGTCCCAATACTGACCCTTGAGGAACACCACTAGTCACTGGCAGCCAACCAGAAAACGGCCCTATTTATTCCCACTCACTGCCTCCTGCCTGTCAGCTATTCCTCTATCCATGCCAGTATCTTTCCTGAATCCAATCATATTATGATCACTGCCTCCGAAGGGTTCCTTCATGTTAAGCTCCCTAATAAGATCTGGGTTGTTACACAACACCCAATCTAAGATAGCCTTTGCCTGAGTAGGCTCAAGCACAACCTGTTCTAAAAAGCCATCTGGCAGGTATTCAACAAATTCCATCTCTTGCAACCTGATTTTCCAACTCCCCTTGTGTGCTGAAGTCTTCCATTACAATTATGACATGCCTTTTCCAACCCCACATTTTAGCTACAATTTGGAGGCCTTTTTATGGTTTCCCATAATGTTTTTTTTTGCTGTTTCTAAACTCTATCCACAAAGGTTTGACATTCTCTGACCCTATGTCACCTCTTTCTAAAGATGTAATTCCATCTCTTACCAACAGAACCACACCACCACCTATGCCTTCCTGCCTGTCCTTTCAATACACAGTATATCCTTTGATGTTAAGCTCCCAACTATTGGCATTCTTTCAGCCATGACTCAGTGATGCCTGCAACGTCATTCCGACCAATCTCTAATTGCGCCACAAGTTCATCCATCTTATTCTGAATACTATGCGCATTTACATACAGCACATTCAGTCCAACATTCCTCACTCTTTTGAATTTTGCCTCTGGTACAATGTAACTCTGTCTACATTTGTATCCAATCATTGGCTTGTCCTTCCTTACATTCATGTTATATCACCTACTTGTAAACCTGCTGGCTCATCCTCAGCTCTGTCAAACTGGTTCCTATCCTCCTGCCATATTAGTTTAAACCACTCCCAACAGCTCTAATAAATTTGCCCACGAGGATATTGATCCCCCGCAGATCTTCTTCTTCTTCTGTTGTTTTATGGTGGTTGGCAAACCAGCTTTAAGGTGCATTACTACCACCTGCTAGACTTGTGGTGTTCCGATTTCAACCAAGTATGTCCTGGAGTACTGTACTTCAGCCAAGCTAGTTCAGCCTGCAGATCTCTGTTTGCATCACACTGTAATTGCAATTCCTCTTGCGAATGCTGTATGTGCTCATTAGATAGCAGTGCCACAAACTGTGCTTCTTCCCGAGTTTTTGTCACATGGTTTTCAAGTAATTGCATTACCTCAATTACATTGATTTCATCTGCATCATTTGTAAGACTAAAATCTTCTTGTTTAAGAATATTAATTATCGCATGCTTCACTTTTAAAATTGCTGTTTTTCAGGTCTATCTGCTATTTCCAAGTTTTCCTTTCCTTGAATCATAGCCTGTAATTGTTTACTGAGATCTCGAAGTTCTTCATTTGTTTCCATGTTTTCATTTTATAATCTGAATGTAAATAATTCATTTTGCAACAATTCCTTTTCCTTTTGTAACTTTGTAATAAGTTCCTCCATTTCCAATCTCTTTTCCAACTCAGTTGTTCTTATTGAGTACTTCTATTTGTTGTTGGAGTTCTGCACAGTTACCCTGGGTTTCAAACATGTTTCTTGTATACATAAAATCTGAGGTTTTTCCTTAAGTTCTGATACATATTTCTTAAATTCTTGACCATTTGCGATAAGACTCCTTGCATTCCATTGTAAAATATATACTGCCATTAATATCCCGCCTCCCCTACCTGTGAACAGTTTGATCCTCCGTTCAGCATCTCTGACTACTTCCCACCTAACCCCTGTAATACCAAGATATTTTTCTGCAGACTTGACTATAATCTTAATTTTTTCAGTTCTTTTGTTTGTTTGCGCTCTTAACACATCTACCCTAAATAAGCTTTAGTCAGCAATCTTTCTTCATCAAAGTTAATCATAATCGATAAACTATCACACTTTTTTCTATTTCTTGTAACTTTCAAATGTTTGGTCTCAATAATTTTTGCTCCTTTTATAAAAGTTGCTGGTGAACGCAGCAGGCCAGGCACCGTCTCTAGGAAGAGGGACAGTCGACGTTTCGGGCCGAGCTCCTTCGTCCATCCTGACGAAGGGTCTCAGCCCGAAATGTCGACTATACTTCTTGCTAGAGATGCTGCCTGGCCTGCTGCGTTCACCAGCAACTTTTATGTGTGTTGCTTGAAATTCCAGCGTCTGCAGATTTCCTTGTGTTTGCGCTTGCTCCTTTTATGTTCTGTTTAATCTCATCCACGGTAACTTTTGTTGGTATCCCTGAAATAACTCCTCTAGTCCACTTTCTATTGTTGGGTATTGAGCATTGTACTTTTTTGCCGTCTATTTTATTTAATCTTATCACTTTGCCTTGCTGAGCACTATCCTGACAAATCACTAATAGCGATGCATTTCGTAAAATTCTTGCTCTTTTGACCTCGCCTATAAGTTTGTTGATTATCTTCGTCAAATGAAGAGTTCCAGTCACCAAAAGACGCCCTGTCTTCACTCAGTTTTATAATTGCTTTAATCTCATCTTTTTTCCATTGTTTTGCTATCCTATTTTGATCATCCCCTGACTCCTCAGAGTTTGACATCTCATACCTCTGTTTTCTTTTCGTACTGTTTCCACTCCATTCCTCTTTCCCGCCAACCTCCATCTCTAACTCACTTCCACTATCTGGTTCACCTAGAAACCATAGAAAAACTACAGCACAGAAACAGGCCTTTTGGCCCTTCTTGGCTGTGCCGAACCATTTTCTGCCTAGTCCCACTGACCTGCACACGGACCATATCCCTCCATACACCTCCCATCCATGTATCTGTCCAACTTATTCTTAAATGTTAAAAAAGAACCCGCATTTACCACCTTGTCTGGCAGCTCATTCCATACTCCCACCACTCTCTATGTGAAGAAGCCCCCCTAATGTTCCCTTTAAACTTTTCCCCCCTCACCCTTAACCCATGTCCTCTGGTTTTTTTCTCCCCTTGCCTCAGTGGAAAAAGCCTGCTTGCATTCACTCTATCTATACCCATCATAATTTTATATACTTCTATCAAATCTCCCCTCATTCTTCTACACTCCAGGGAATAAAGTCCTAACCTATTCAACCTTTCTCTGTAACTGAGTTTCTCAAGTCCTGGCAATATCCTTGTAAACCTTCTCTGCACTCTTTCAACTTTATTTATATCCTTCCTGTAATTTGGTGACCAAAACTGAACACAATACTCCAGATTCAGCCTCACCAATGCCTTATACAACCTCATCATAACATTCCAGCTCTATGTAGAAAGTATTTCAAATACTTACTATATTCCATCACCAAGGGTACTTATTTCCACTGATTCCAAAATACAACCCCTCCCCCCACCTCTGTACTGTATATTCCCTGAGAAAACTTTGCCTTCTTCATTTTTCCCTCCTGTTGAGATCCCCTGTGCACCAATATATCCTGAACTCCATTAACTGGATCATGACTGTCTCTCCTATTCCATTATTTCCTTCCCAACACTAGATTCTTATCACTAACACTAAAAAATCCCTTCATATTGCTCTGTAACATCTCCACCTATGCTTCTGCTCATGAGATCTGAGTTGTCTCTGGAGTATTCACTTTGGTCCTACTCCTGACCAAAACTCTCCCTGCTGCCTTACTCATCCTCTTCGCCCCCCCCTCCCCCCGATCAAGTGCAACCTGTCCCTTTTGTACAGGTCCCACCTGCCCCATAAGAGGTTCCAATAATCCAGAAATCTGAATCCCTGCCCCCTCCTCCAATTCTTCAGCCACGCATTTATCCTCCACTTCACTCTATTCCTATCCTCACTGTCCCGTGGTACAGGCAGCCATCTGAGATTACTACCCTTGAGGCCCTGCTTCATACCTTCCTCCCTAACTCCCTATATTCTTGTTTCAGGACCTCCTCCCTCTTTTTAAACCTGTGTCAATATGTGCCATCACATCTGTGAATGGGCCCTTTCAGTGTGAGTAAAGTGTGTGGGGGAGGGGGTGAGTGGGCCCAATGAAAGTGAGCAAAGGGAGGTAGTGGGCCCTGTGAAAGTGAGCAAAGGGAGGTAGTGGGCCCTGTGAGTGTGAGCAAAGTGAGGAAAGGGAGGTAGTGGGCCCTGTGAAAGTGAGCAAAGGGCTGGTGGGCCCTGTGAGTGTGAGCAAAGTGTGTAGTGGTGAGTGGGCCCATTCAGTGAGTATGGGGGGAGGGTCCCTGTGAGAGCAGAGAAGGGAGGCAGAGGGGGCCTGGTGTGTGTGAGCAAAGGGGGTTGACTGGGCCCAGTGAGTGTGAGCAAGGGGGTGTGAGTGGTGAGTCAGCCCAGTCAGTTAGTAAAGGGGGAGGGGGAGGGGGTTGGTGAGTGTGAGCCAAGGGCATTTTTCCCAGAGAGAGGAGGGCGGTCCCTACAAGTGTGAGTCTACAGTGAGTGAACGAACACTGGTACAAGCTTCCCTGTGAGTATGGGCAGAGTGTGTTGGTGGGTTTCTGGAGTTAGTGCAGACAAGTGTTTAAATGACAGAACAGTTTCAAGGGGCCTTCTGCTGCCCTTATCGAATACCAGTCCCACCTGTTGCTGACTGCAGTGTGCATTTTGACTCTCATGACCTCTGACTGCTACATCTCCTTTGCTCGTTAACAACTGGCCGCCGTTTGGTTGCAGTGATGTGGAGAGAGGTGGTTAGCGTCCTGCGCGGCGCTGCCCTGGTGGGCAAGGCTTTCGCGGAGACACGGGTGGATCAGCTGCGATTTTCTGCCTGCAACTCCATGCTAAGCGTCGGGGTGAAGAAGGCGCAAGTCTCCGCCGAGCAGTGCATCAGTTCTCTTCTTACGCAACGGCAGGTAAGGGCCTGGACGATGCTTTGTGTTGCTTGGTTGGGTGGTGGTCAAAGTGGCATTTTGCAGCTCACATGAGATGCTTCAGCATCATTTTGACCCAGACATGCCAGGTTATGGATTTAGTCCTGTTAACATTGTCCAGGACATCTTCAAGGAGGGATGCCTCAAAGAGGTAGCATTCATCATTAAATCCCATATTACCTAGGACGTGCCCTCTTCTCATTGCGACCATCAGGGAGGATTAGATTAAATTAGATTAGATTATGAAGACATGCAGTCCTCTTTTATTGTCATTTAGTGATGCATGCATTAAGAAATGATACAATGTTCCTCCAGAATGATATCACAGAAACACAAGACAAACCAAGACTAAAAAAACTGACAAAAACCACATAATTGTAACATATAGTTACAAGCAATACCATAATTTGATAAGAACAGACCATGGGCATGGTAAGAAAAAGTCTCAAAGTCTCTCGAAAGTCCCATCATCTCACGCAGGTGGTAGAAGGAAGAAAAACTCTCCCTGCCATGAGCTTCCAGCGCTGCAAACTTGCCGATGCAGCACCCTGGAAGCACCCAACCACAGCCGACTCTTGAGTCCTTCTGAAAACTTCGAGCCTCCGACCAGCCCTTCGACACCGAGCACCATCTCTGCCAAGCGCTTCAACCCCGGCCCTGGCAACAGGCAATAGGCAAAGCCGAGGATTTGGGGCCTTCACCTCCGGAGGTTTTCGATCGCACAGTAGCAGCAGCAGCGAAGCAGGCATTTCAGAAGTTTCTCCAGATGTTCCTCCGTGCTTCTCACGTCCATCTCCATCAAATCAGGATTGTGCACGGCATCCCACTTACAAATACGATATCATTTTGGAGCGGCCGCGCGCACTGCATCGCGCCACCATCTGCTCCTCCCCTCAGGAGCCTGAAGACACACACTCAGCGATTCAGGAACAGCTTCTTCCCCTCTGCCATCTGATTTCTGAATGGACATTGAACCCGTCAACACTAACTCACTACTTTTTTAACATTTTTATTTTGCACTACTTATTTAATTTAGTTATTAAATATATATAGTAACTGTAATTCAGTTTTTTCTATTATGTATTGCATTGTACTGCTGTTGCAGAGACAACAAATTTTACGACATATTCCAGTGATATTAAAGCTGATTCTGAAATTGACATACTGTATGTTGTGAGATTCCCCCTTCTCCAGCCCCTTATCTCTTTCCAGCAATCAACTTACCAGCTTTTTATGTCACCTCCTTCCCTTCCCCTTTCCTGGTTTCACCAATCAGCTACCATCTTGTATTTCTTCCTCCCCTCCACCCACCTTCTTACTCTCGACTATTCCCCCTCCTTTCCCGTCCTGATGAAGGGTCTTGGCTCAAAATGTCAACTGTTTACTCTTTTCCATAGAGTCTGCCTGGCCTGCTGAGTTCCTCCAGCATTTTGTGTGCATTGCTTTGTGTCTTGAGCATCTGCAGATTGCTTTGTGTTTGTTGTGAAATTTGTTGTTTTGTGGGAACAGTACAGTGCAAGGCAATAAAATCACTAAGAGACATCAATCAATCAGTAATTAATTTGAAAGAGGAATAGTGAGGTAGAGGCACTCATGGACTGTTCAGAACTCTGCTGGTGGAGGGGATGAAGCTGTTCCTAAATTGTTCACTGAGTGTGCACCTCCTCTCTGATGGAGGAGTAATGAGAAGGGGGCATGTTCTGGGTGGGGAGGGTCCTTAATGATGGATGCTGCCTTCTTGAGGCAGCACCTTTTGAAAGTGTCCTCGATGGTGGGGAGCATTCAGAATCAGGTGCTGTAAGTTACCAAAGATAAGGAATGCAAAAGAGGAACAGTGAGGTAGTGTTCTTTGGACTGTTGAGAAATCTGAAACACGCAAGAGCAGTGGTCCCCAACCACCGGGCTGCGGACGGGTACCGGGCCGCGAGGAAACTATGTGAGTCAACTGCACCTTTCCTCATTCCCTGTCACGCCCACTGTTGAACTTGAACGCACGCAAGGTCATCAGTCGGTCATTAACCTACAACTACTCGATGAGTAAAAAATAAACGTCGCTTGAGAGTTTCTTTGGAAGAGATGGTAGGGGACATAAAAGGCCTAACGATGATGATAATGCAGAGACAGCTGAGGCTGAGACTGCAAAAAAAAGAAAGTTTCTTCAACAGAAAATACGATGAGTCATACATAAAATATGGCTTTATTGCGACCGGTGATTCACACGCACCAAGCCCCCTGTGTGTGATATGTGGAGACAAGCTGTTTAATGAGGCAATGAAGCCCTCAAAACTGCTTCAGAACCTTGAGTCCAAGCACCCTGCACTTAAAGACAAACCCGCTGAGGTTTTTGAGTGGAAAAAATGTGAGCAAGCGGGTCAGAAGCAAGTGCTGAGAGCCACCACCTCCACAAATGCTGCTGCTCTGAGAGCATCGTACTTAGTGGCTAGCCGTATTGCAAAGGCTAAGAAGCCTTTCACTGTTGGTGAATTGACTGTGCCTGCTGCTAAGAATATGTGCCGTGAACTGTTGGGAGAAGCTGCAGCTAACAAGATGGCACAGGTTTCTCTTTCAGCTACCACAGTTTCAAGGAGAATCAATGACATAGCGGAGGACATCGAAGCACAGCTGTTGGAACGGCTTAACGAGTCTGGTTTCACCACCCGAGTCAGAGAGGTTGCTCCTGAATGCCAGTCTACAAACTGTGTCACACACAGGGAAACGCTGGCTAGCCGAAAAATGTCACCTGATCTTAACAGCATATTGAGTGAAGTTGTTGAAGTTATCAATCACATCAAAGCAAAAGCCCTCAACTCACGTCTGTTTGAGCAGATTTGTGAGGAAATGGATGCAGAGCACAAACGCCTTCTCTTACACACTGAAGTCAGGTGGCTATCAAGGGGGAGAGCCCTGGCCAGGGTTTTTGAGTTAAGAGAGCAGCTACAGAGATTTCTTTCAGGAATAAAGTTACCACTGGCAGCCCACTTCAGTGACAAGGAGTGGATAGCAAAACTCGCTTATCTGTGTGACATCTTCAACCCGCTCAATGAACTCAATTCGTCACTTCAGGGGAGAATGACAGCTGTCTTCAAATTGGCAGATAAAGTGTCTGCTTTCAAAGCCAAACTGGAACTGTGGGGATGGCGAGTGGGCAGGGGCATATTTGACATGTTCCCAACATTAGCTGGGATTTTGGGAGAGAATGAGGCTGCACCGTCCTTCTCACAGCTGTCGACCGAATTCGAGCGTTACTTCCCAACCACAAATGACCCAAGACGTGCAAAGGAATGGGTCTGTGACCTCTTTGTGAATGTCCCGGTGAATCATCCATGTCAGCGCGGGAAGAAGGTCAACTCCTTGAGCTTGCAAATGACGGTGGGCTGAAATGTATGTTTGACATAACATCTCTGCTGGCATTCTGGATCAAAGTCAAGGCTGAATATCCTGAGATAGCCACGAAAGCACTGAAAACTTTGCTTCCATTTCCAACATCATATCTCTGTGAAGCGGAGTTTTCTGCAATGAATACAATGAAAACTAAATTGCAGAATAGACTGGACATAAGGAACCCCCTTATGACTTGTAATTGACTTATCACTATATTCATGCAAGGAAAATATGCGCTGTGTGTTGTTAGATAAACCCTTTTAGAAACAAAATTGAGTTTATTAGCCACTGATAAGTGACTTATAGTTGACTTATCACCAATATTCCGGTCGTGATTAACACCACCCCGGCGCGCACCCCCCCCCCCCCCCCCCCCAGTCGGTCGGTCCGCCCGCAAGAATATTGTCAATATTAAACCGGTCCGCAGTGCAAAAAAGATTGGGGACCCCTGCACAACTGACTGAATCTTGTTCTTAGTTTGTGACCTGGATTATAATGGGTGAATCATAGTCACAGAGCACAGAAACAAGCTTCTTGTTCTACTGAGCCTGCAACAGTAGGTCATAGAACATCATAGCACTGTACAGGCCATTCGGCCCATAATGTTGTGCTGACATTTTACCATGCTCTAAAGATTAATCTAACCCTTCCCTCCTGACTTGATGCACAAGGGCGAGGGTTCCCAACCTGGGGTCCATGGCATAAAAACGATTGGGAATCCCTGCACCAGGGGAACTTTACAGCGGCCAGTCAACCTTCCAAATTGGAAGGTTGGAGCACCCACAGGAAACTGGAGCACCCACAGGAGTCCCACACGGTCACAGGGAGAATGTATAAATACCACACACATTACCAAAGCAGGATCACTGAGGCAAGGGCTCTGCAAATTGTACTGCCATCCCACTCAACGCCACTGTGTACATACAAAGTATGCACTTAAAAAACGCTTGGGGCTGCAATTGTTAAAAAGTCGTCTCAGTGTCCAGGAAACCATCTGCTAAGAGGCCAGCATGAATTTAAGATTAAAACTCTACCCAGCGGCAGTAAAGCAGAGGAAAAGACTTGATAGAAATAGAATGAGGTGGCAGATAAATGTGTGGAGCAGGGGGCAGAGATTCAGATTTCTGGATCCTTGGGACCTCTTCTGAAGTGGGTGTGATCTGTACAAAAGGGACAGATTGCACTTGAGTCCCAGGGGGTCCAACATCCTTGCAAGCAGGTTTTCCAGAGCTGTTGGGAGTGGTTTAGCCTAATATGGCAGGGGCATGGGAATCAGTATGATAGAGCGGATGATGAGCTAGCAGAATATGAATGTAAGGAAGGACAAGCTAATGATTGGGTACAAATGCAGACAGTTCAAGGAGTTAAATTGTACCACAGAGGCAAAATTCAAAAGGGGCGAAGAATGCAGGACTGAAGGTGCTGTATTTACATGCACATACTATTTGGAATAAGGTGGATGAACTCGTGGTGCAATTGGAGATTGGTTGGTATGATGTTGTGGGCATCACTGAGTCGTGGCTGAAAGAAGGTCATAGTTGGGAGCTTAACGACACAGAATATACTTTGTATCAAAAGGACAGGCTGGAAGGCATAGGCAGTGGAATCACATCTTTAGAAAGAAGTGATGAATGTCGAATCTTTGTGGGTGGAGTTAAGAAACTGCAAGGGTAAAAAAAAAACATTATGGGAATCATATATAGGCTCCAAATAGTAGCCAAGATGTGACGTTGAGATTGCAAAGGGAGCTGGAAAAAGTATGTAATAAGGGTAGTGTCACAATTTTAATAGGGGACTTCAATTTGCAAGGGGATTGGGAAAATCAAGTTGATGTCATGACAAGAGAGGGAATTTGTTGGATGCCTACAAGATGACTTTTTAAAGCAGCTTGTGCTTAAGTCTACTTGGGGAAAGGCTATCTTAGATTGGGTGTTGTGTAATAATCCAGGTTTTGTTAGGGAGCTTAAGGTAAAAGAACCTTTAGGAGGCAATGATCATAATATGATTGAATTCGTACTACAATTTGAGAGGGTGCAGCATAACTCACATGTATCAGTATCGTATTGGAATAAAGGGAATTACAGAGGCATGAGAGAGGAGCTTGCCCAGATGAATTGGAGGAGGATACTGGCGGGGATGACGGCAGAGCAGAAGTGGCTGAAGTTTCTGGGAACAGTTCACAAGGCACAGGATAGGTATGTCCCACAGAAGAAATTGTTCTCAAATGGCAAGGGTAGGCAACTGTGGCTGACGGGAAGTTATTGAATGCATAAAAGCCAAGGAAAGGGCATATAAGGTAGTAAAAGTGAGTGGGAAGTTGGATGATTGGAAAATCATCCAACAAAAGGCAACTAAAAAAGCCATAAGAAGGGAAAAGATGAAATATGAGGGCAAACTAGCCAATAATATAAAGCAGGACATTAAAAGTTTTGTTCAATTTTACAAGGATTAAAGGGAGGTGAGAGTTGATATTGGACCACTAATACTGGTGAGGTAGCAATGGGGGCCAGAGAAATGGCGGAAGAACTTAATGGGTATCTTGCATCAGTCTTCACTGTGGAAGACACTAGCAAACAGTGTGTCTGAGGTTCGTGAGTGTCAGGGAGCAGGAGATAGTAGATGCATTGGGTATGATCTTTCAAGAATCAAATAGATTCTGGCATGTTTCCGGAGGACTGGAAAATTTCAAGTGTCACTCTACTCTTTAAGAAGGGAGTAAGGCAAAAGAAATGAAAGTAGCCTAACCTCAGTGGTTAGGAAAGTGTTGGAGCCTACTATTAAGGATGAGGTTTCAGTGTACTTGGAGACTAATGATAAAATTAGTCAAAGTCAGCATAGTTTCTGTAAAGGGATATCTCGCCTGACAAGTCTGTTAAGAGTTCTTCGAGGAAGTAACAAACAGGGGGACAAAGGAGAGGCAGTGGATGTCATTTACTTGGATTTTCAGAAGGCATTTGATAAGGTGCCACACATGAGACAGTCCCATGGCTTTACAGGAAAGATACTGGCATGGATAGAGGAATGACTGACAGGCAGAAAGCACCCAGTGGGAATAAAGGGGGCCTTCACTGGTTGGCTGCCAGTGACCAGTGGTGTTCCTCAGGGGACAGTATTGGGACCGCTATTTTTTACATTGTTTGTCATTTATTTGGATAATGGAATTGATGGCTTTGTGGCAAAGTTTGCAGATGATACGAAGATAGGTGGAGGGGTAGGTAGTGCCGAGGAAGCAATATGATTGCAGCAGGACTTAGACAAATTGGAAGAATGGGCAAAAAAGTGGCAGATGGAATACAGTGCTAGGAAATGTATGATAATGCATTTTGGTAAAAGGAACAATAGTGCAGTCTATTATCTAAATGGGGAAAAATTCAAATATCAGAGGTGCAAAGGGACTTAGAAGTCCTCGTGCAAGACTCCAGAAGGTTAACTTACAGGTGAGTCTGTGGTAAAGAAGGCAAATGCAGTGCTGGCATTTATTTCAAGGGGAATATAATATAAAAACAAGGAGATAATGCTGAGGCTTTATAAGACACTAGTCAGGCTGCACTTGGAGTATTGTCAACAGTTCTGGGCCCCATATCTCAGAAAGGACGTGTAGTCATTGGAGAGAGTCCAGAAGAGGTTCATGAGGATAACTCCAGGAATGAAGGGGTTAACATATGACGAGTGTTTGGCAGTTTTGGACCTGAAGTCAGTGTAATTTAGAGGAGAGAGTGAGTGTGTGTGTGTGTGTGTGTGAAATCTCATTGAAGCACTACTGAATGTTGAAAG